>NC_057732.1:52903371-52934285 GCF_004010195.1 Chiloscyllium plagiosum
GGGACGATACTGTGTCTCCACTCTTGAAACCTCATTATGGTATAATGGACTGCAGTGCCCGATTCCCCAGCACGAGTTCTGCTTCAACCCCAGGCGCCCAGTCACTGTTGGGCAAGCTCACATCTCAGAGGTCCGATGATGGAACCCCGAGTCCATACAAATTACTGATAAATTCAGGGACACCCTCAGGAAATATCAGGAGCCTGAACAAGCCCCCATCCCACATTTGGCTGAGGTCTTACGGGAGCTTAGGACCCGGGTAGGACACTCAGTGAAATTGTATCACCAGTTGCGGTCACATGTAAAGGACCTAGAGGAGGACACAGACACAGCTGTGCAGTCCCAGGGGTGGGCGCAGAGGGTGTGGGATTGGGGCCTGAACGTGAACATCCATCCCTGGATCCGAATCATCTCGCACACCATTGTAGGCATACAGTTACTGCTGGCTCTGGCCTGGCTCCTGGTGGTGTGTCACTCATGCCGCCAGCACAAAAAACGAAAGGCCAGGAAGACCATGCTCCACGCCATCGTCTCCTGGCGGGCAATCAGGCACCGTGAGCTCACAGGGCTCGAGTTAATGTGACCTTCTCCCGGGACTATCCAAAGGCCCCATGACTGCAGCATGACGGCCGGCGGAATGTACCGGGCGAGGAACCGACTTTCAAGGTATCGGCATCGGGGGTGTGGACGTGTCCAACCCCTTGCCGAAAGGGGGGACTGCAAGCGGGCATCAGAGCTGCCCCACATTTGCCACGGGACTATGCCTGCATCAGGAAAAGATAAGAATTCATTTTTGTGTTTTAAACAGCAGTCGCAGCTATAAACCCACAAAAACTCAGCAGCTGCCGGTCTGCCCACGTGACCGGGAGATAGGAGACAGAGGACAGATAGAATCCACACTAGACCAACACTACCCATGACTCATGGGCCAAAACTCCGGGATTAATTAAATATGGAAACCCATCTCCTAATCACATCAAGAGACTGACTGAAACACACACATACCCATCGATACGGAGCCATTCTGACACAAAGGACAGGCATCCACCAGACAGGTACGGTCAGACCAATACACACCAACACCCCAAGGGAATAAAGGGGGGTGCTAGCCCCCAGCCCTCACAGAGAGAGACAAGCAGATAATACCCAGACCCGTTTTTACATAAACCAATTAGCATCCTATTGTGCGTGCCCTGCAACTCTCCTGGGACGGCAGGAAACAGCCTATTCGCACCTACTCCAGTGATGATGGGGAACTATCATCCCATTCATCCTCAAATCCCACACATCCTGACAACTAAAAGTATATAATATGAAGCTGCGCGCGGGAACAGCAGAGCAGCCGAGATTCGGACCTCGGCTGATCTCCGCCGGCGTTACTGCAGTAATAAACGTTACCGATTGTTGAACCGCACTCTGGGCTCGGACTGATATCATTTCATCCGCGCTAACACCTTCTTATCAGAAGTAGCTTCCCAGATCTGTGTTACATTTACCACTGACTGAAACCACAGCTTTCCTGTGGATAACTCCTTAAACTCTTCAGCAGGGCAATGATTTGTCCTTGTGATGTGTGGCATCTATTTATCAGATAGCCTGTATCTTTGACTTCTTCTTTTCCCCAACATGGCTAATTGCTTTCAATTTCTCAATAACTTTGTCCTTGTCCCTTAATAGTTTATTCCAGAGTTATTGCTGATCCCTTCATTTGTGATAATTTACATTTGTCGACTCTTTCAATCTATGAATAGTTATTAAAGTTCATAATCATAGAATCCCTGCAGTGTGGAAGCAGGCCATTCGGCCCATCGAGTCCACACCAATCCTCTGAACAGCGACCCACCCAGACCCACCCCCCCGACCCTATCCCTGCATTTCCCATGGCTCACCCACCTAGCCTGGACACTATGGGACAATTTCCCATGGTCAATCCACCCTAACCTGCACACTTTGGACTGTGGGAAGAAATTGGAACACCCAGAGGAAACCCACGCAGAGACAGGGAGAACACGTAAACCCCACACAGTTGCCCAAGGTTGGAATTGAACCCGGGTTCATGGCGCTGTGAGGCAGCAGTGCTAAACGCTGTGCCACCCAATAATACCACAAGGACAACTGGGAAAGGCAATAAATGTTGCCTGGACAGCATGTCATGAACAAATGAGCAAACACTGTTTTCCACATAAAAGACCAAATTAACAGTTGCACCATTAGGAAGTGGAGGTTAATAATTTAAAAGAAAGTACATACTTAAATTTCCCAAAGCCAAGATATACTTCCAGCAGTTCGTTGACAAAGTTTTGATTTCACTGAATCCCTACAGTGTGGAAACAGGCCCTTCGGCCCAACAAGTTGACACTGACCCTCCGAAGAGTAACCCACTCAGACCCATTCCCCTACCCTATTACTCTACATTTACCCCTAATTAATATATTTAACCTACACATCCCTGAACACTCTGGGCAACTTAGCATGGCCAATTCACCTAACCTGCACATCTTTGGACTGTGGGAGGAAACCTGAGCACCCGGAGGAAACCCACACAGACACGGGAAGAACGTGCAAACTCCACACAGACAGTCGCCCGAGGCTGGAATCGAATCCAAGTCCTTGGCGCGGTGAGGCAGCAGTGCCAACCACTGAGCCACCGTGCCCTGAGGGCAGGTCACAGGACTAAACCCCACTTGTACCATCACCAAGGCCGGCGTGCCAAATACCCAACCTAATCCAATCACCCTGGTCTCAGGGTCAGTGAGATGTGGCAGAAAATGTGATACAAATATTTTGATGAGTTGTTGCACTGTTTCCAGCAGTCATGCAAACAATAACCACATCCTCAAGAAATACCGTCATCGGTGTGAGTTCATGACAGAAACCCAATGATTATCTTCAAAGTATAAACACAACAAACATTGTTGGACTGCCCATCCCTGACGGGTATGAAAACAGGAAAGTGACATGATAAGATAAAGGTTGCTGTCTGATCTATGGCTCAATTATTGGTTACATGACCCACTGGAGCACTGCGCCTGACGCTTACAATGATGCATAAACCTGTCAGATATATTTAACCTGGTAAACTCCAAGCCAGCTCGATTGCATTTAGTTACCATCATCGGCCACAACTTGTAGCTGTAAGCTCATAAATCACAAATATTTAGGCACTGATTTTCAAATCAGAGCGCACACCAGAAATATGCTGGAGATGTCGGAGATTCTCAAAGTGTAACATCTGGTCATGCAGAATCATTCTGCTTTTCTAACCGGACTTTCAAAATTATATGAGGAATACACACTGTAGATGACTAAAAGGCGTCACTATGAGGCACCTTCCTTTATATAATGACAGACAGATTTTGAACGATGCCGGGGGGTGGGGCTGGGCACAAATTCAGTGGTGGCCTTGAAAATGGAATTGTATACACACTTGAAAAGTGCAAAGTGCAGTGTAAGGGCCACTTGTATTGGTATGGACTGTAGACTAAAAATAGGAAAAGGAACAGCTTTGGTCCAAAGGAAAGTCTGGAAAAGGATGCTGACATTCTTAAAGAAACAGGTTCCTGGAACCCATTATGTTGCAGCTACAAGGTTTCTTTATCCAACCCTTGGGAGGGACCAAAGCTACACACACCTCAGCTCCTCGTGAGGTGCTCTCAGGGGCAGTTCTGCTCAGTGACAGACGTTTGATTGGTTTTCCAAGCAAGATCAGTTGCACATCTTCAGGAGTACTCATTCCACAAAGCTAGTCTCTTTTTTTGCTAAAAGTTGTCCCTTGGCCCAAGGAGACTCTGTCCTTGATTTTTTTCAGATGAGCAATAAACCGGGCAGAGCTCCAATCAGTCTGGTTTGGTACAGAGATGAAAAGGATTTTGAGAGGCCTTTTATTTATATTTAAACAGATGAGACTTCAGGCCAAAGTGGTCATGCTTTAGAAGTGACCCGTATAATGAAAGGGGAGTGGTCAGCTCTCTAGCTGAGCTGAGCAGTTTTAGTTCAGTCTTGAACTGGGAAGTTCAACAGGGAGCTGTGTGGGAACTCTCTCTCTGTTCTGTCCTTTAAGCATGTCCTGTAAGCATGTGTTCCATTTATACTGGGTTTTAAAGGGAGCTTGTTCATTGTGACTGATGTGTATATTCGGAAGAGCATAATTAAGTCTAGCTGGATACGTTGAGTTCTATAGGGGTCGTTTCTTCTGTTCTTTGTGTTTCATGGTGTAATTTTGTGAATACATTTTTGTCTGTTTTAAAATCTAGTAGTCTACATAGCTGAAAATGTGTTGCTGGAAAAGCGCAGCAGGTCAGGCAGCATCCAGGGAACAGGAGAATCGACGTTTCGGGCATAAGCCCTTCTTCAGGACTCCAGGGAACAGGAGAATCGACGTTTCGGGCATAAGCCCTTCTTCAGGACTTTTCCAGGGAAAGGAGAATCGACGTTTCGGGCATAAGCCCTTCTTCAGGAAGTCCTGAAGAAGGGCTTATGCCCGAAACATCGATTCTCCTGTTCCCTGGATGCTGCCTGACCTGCTGCGCTTTTCCAGCTCTGATCTCCAGCATCTGCAGACCTCACTTTCTCCTCAAAGTGAGTCTCCATAGCTATCTTACTCTGAGTAACTTTCACTGTACACTTACCAAAACAAATTACAAAGTTAGGTCTAGGGCTGCCTGCTTAAGAATGTTTTTAGTGGTCTAGCCTAGCCCATAACATCAGCATAGTAACAACTCCTTGATTGGATCCTGGGTGAGTGGATATAGCTGTGTGTTTGGACAACACAACAGAAACGTTCGTGAAGGAGAAACCATCTCCCTCTGTCTCCTTTCCGTGAGTGAAGCAGCTGAAGTTAATACTGAGCAGCTCATCACTCACTCACTCTGTCTCTCTCTGCAAGTTCCGTTCTTGAAAGGTAAAGGGATCAACCATCTTCAGACACAGGCTCCGAAAGCTTGTGATTTCAAACAAACCTGTTGGACTACAACCTGGTGTCATGTGGCCTCTGACTGTCTTTTAATTTGGGTTTGTCAGTCAGATAAATTGGACAGTTTGAATAATTTTATTAAATCTCTTCACATTTATCATGATTCTGGGAATACTGGGGCTTGATTTTGAGCGTGTTACCCCAGGGAGCTGTGAGAGCAGGGATAGGGGGAAAGGATGGGAGAATGGAACTAACTGAATTGCTTTTAACAAGAGACATGGTCAGTCTTGATGGGCTGAATAGTCTCCTTCAATGCTCTGCAAGGTTTCAGGCTTATCAGTGCTCCTCGGGATTATAATGTGCAAGGCCAGTCTTGAACAAAATCCAAGGCTGCTCATCTATCAGTTTCTGATGTGGGATTTTGTGTGCCTGAGAGACTGATTCCTCTTGGGCAAACAGGGCAGCATTTCACAACAGGACTGAGACCTGGAGAGCAGGATTTGCTGCCTTTTGTTCTGTTTCTGTCACTGTGGTGCCTCATCGTTATGGCACTTGGACTTGAGAGAGATGTAGCTCAACGAACAAGTCTCAGCCATTTTGAACAATGCCTGCACTCAGATGTACAGCATGGAAATAGACCCTTCCGTCCAACCCGTCCAGATATCCCAATCCAATCTAGTCCCACCTGCCAGCACCCGGCCCATATCCCTCCAAATCCTTCCTATTCATATACCCATCCAAATACCTTTTAAAATGTTGTAATTGTACCATCCTCCACCACTTCCTCTGGCAGCTCATTCCATACACGTACCACTCTCTGCGTGAAAACGTTGCCCCTTAGGTCTCTTTTATATCTTTCCCCTCTCACCCTAAACCTATGCCCTCTAGTTCTAGACTCACCCACCCCAGGGAAAAGACTTTGCCTATTTATCCTATCCATACCCCTCATGATTTTAGAAACCTCTATAAGGTCAACCCTCAGCCTCCGATGCTCCAGGGAAAACAGCCCCAGCCCATTCAACCTCTCTCTATAGCTCAAATCCTCCAACCCTGGCAATATCCTTGTAAGTCTTTCTGAACCCTTTCAAGTTTCACAACATCTTTCCGATAGGAAGGAGACCAGAATTACACGCAATATTCCAACACTGTACAGCTGCAACATGACCTCTCAACTCCTGTACTGAATACTCTGACCAATAAAGGAAAGCACATCAAACACCTTCTTCACTATCCTATCTACCTGCGACTCCACTTTTAAGGAGCTATGAACCTGCACCCCAAGGTCTCTTTGTTCAGCAACACTCCCCAAGACCTTACCATTAAGTGTGTAAGTCCTGCTAAGATTGGCTTTCCCAAAATGCAGCACCTCGCATTTATCTGAATTAAACTCCATCTGCCACTTCTCAGCCCATTGGCCCATCTGGTCAAGATCCTGTTGTAATCTGAGGTAACTTTCTTCACTGTCCACTACACCTCCAATTTTGGTGTCATCTGTAAACTTACTGTTGGTGATATTTACTCCCAGGAACTTGAAGCTCTCAACCACCTCCACCTCAGCACCACTGATACTGACAGCGGCTTCCACTCACCATTCCCCCCCCATTCTCTGGCCACACACCCCCACCATCCCCCCCTCCCATCACCACCCCCTGTGCCACCTCATTCTGTCAAAGGTTTCCAGTGCCTTTGGTTTTTATGTCAGTTTTCCAGCAACTGTGGGATTGCTCTTTTGGATCAGAATGTACAAATGATCCAGCTGTTTCCTGGTGATTCTCTCTCTGCAGCCTAGTCAACTAATTTATTTCATTTAATTTCACAATGTGATTTGCATGCACTAATCCGGAGTTGAGCCTCGTTCCAATATCCTGTCTGTGTATTCCATTCCTGGTGCTTTCACCCATCAGGCTCTCTGCCTTTATTCTTGGTGAAGGGCTTTTGCCCGAAACATCGATTTTACTGCTCCTCGGATGCTACCTGGACTGCTGTGCTCTTCTAGCATCACTAATCCAGAATCGTTCAATACCTACTCCCTTAAAAGCACAGAACCATAGAATCCCTACAGTGTGAAAACAGGCCATCCCACCCAAAAAGTCCACACTGACTCTCTAAAGCAAAATCCACCCTACCCTATTACTCTATATTTACCCCTAAACTACACATCCCTGAACACTAGAGGCAATTTAGCAGGGCCAATTCACCGAACCTGCACATCTTTGGACTGTGGGAGGAAACCCACAGACATGGGGAGAATGTGCAAACTCCACACAGGCAGTCGCCCGAAGCTGGAATCGAACCCAGGTTCCCGGCGCTGGTGTGGCTACAGTGCTAACCACTGAGTCATCGTGCCATCTGTCATCAATAATTCTATAAGATGACTATAAATGTTATTCACTGATTTGTGAAAACTTTTCTGAGGATGAGCTCCAAAGTCAATATTAATCTTACAGGCAATCCATTACAACAGAGTTATATAAATTATATATTATAATTAAAACAACAAAGATACCCAAACACATTGTTGTGCAAGGGCAACATTAAAGATTAAATAATTTCTTCAGATGCCTTGGATTCAGGCTGTGTGAAGCATGGAGTCAACAGGAATCTCCAATGGGAGTCAATGGAAAAACTCTCCACTGATTATATCATGTATAACACCTAGGAAGGCAGCTGTGATTCTTGGAGGTCAATCATCACAACTCCAGGGCAGTCCTGCAGCAGGTCGCCAGGGCATTACCCCAGGGCAAACCATCTTCAGCTGCTTCCTCTGACCATGCACAGCAAGATCTGTACAACACTTAGACTGGGCTTGATAAGTAGGAGAAAGTGAGGACTGCTGATGTTGGGAATCAGAGTCGAGGGTGTGGTGCTGGAAAATCACAGCTGGTCAGGCAGCATCCTAATGAAGGGCTCTTGCCTGAAACATCGATTCTCCTGCTCCTCAAATGCTGCCTGACCTGCTGTGCTTTTCCAGCACCACACTCTTGGCTTGATAATTGCCAAGTAACAGTCATACCAGAGTCGGGAAATGGCCATCTACAACAAGAGAAAATCTCCTCTAGACATTCAACATTACTAGGCAGTCTACTATCAACATCCTGGGGTGTAGACATCACATTATCACCCCTGGGGATCACAAGTGACTAGAAATGTAGCTGAATCTGTTATGTCCACGTTGATGCTACAAGAGCAGGTCAGAGGCTGAGAATTCTGTGTTGAGCATAAGGCACGTGTGAACAGTTGAGATGGAGTACTCTCCATTTTCCCTGTAACTAACCTGAAACTGAACTGGACCAGTCATGTAAATACAAAAGCAGATCACAGGCTGGGATTTCTGTAGCGTGTAACTCCCCTCCTGACTCCCCAAAGCCCCTCTGTGCTCTACAATGCACAAGTCAGGAGTGTGGTGGAATGCCTCCCACTTGCCTGGATGGGTGCAGCCCCAACAACACTCCAGAATCTTGACAACAGCCAAGATAAAGCAGCCCGCTCAGCTGGCACCACATCCACCACTTTCAATAGCACCGTGTATCACCTGCAAGACACACTGCGGCACTCCTTCCACAGCACCTTCCAAACCTGCAACCTCTACCTCCTAGAAGGACAGATGGAGCAGATACATGGGAACATCACCCGCTTCAAGTTCCCCTCCGAGCCACACATCATCCTGACTTGGAAATATATTGCTGTTCCTTCAGTGTCACTGGGTCTTTATAAAATGACTGCATTCAAAAGTGTTAATAATCCTGTGATTCATGTGTAATGGATTGAATGGTCAGCATACAAAAAATATATTAAAAATAAAAGAAACAAAAAGCTTGAAGTTTAATTTGTGAACCACCCAAAGCTAAGCACTTTCTAATGGTTTTGTGTTACTATACCTGCCTGGCACAATGATGAAGGTAATTAGTGTAATCTGTAAAGGGCAATGCTGAACATACTGAAAATTATGATCATCCTAACATCATTTAGACAAACCCTCAGAGTTCCATAAACAACTCCCCTTGTACTTAATTGCTACTGTAAATTTTATTAGTGCTTTTATAAATTTATAGGGTATATAGGTCAGATTGCTGACACAAATTGGACTATAATATAAAGCACTGGCAGCTGTTTTTAGATTGCAATACTGTTAATTTACATTAAACGTGATCAATTTCCTTTGAAAGAAATGTAACACTGTTGTACAGTACATCGTTTTTGAATGTGTCTTCAGCCAAATTAATTGGATATTTGACTCAAACAAAACAGAAATTACTGGAGAAACTCAGCAGATCTGACTGCATCTGTGGAGACAGAAACAGAGTGAATGTTTCAGATCCAGTTCTGAGGAAGGGTCACTGGACTCGAAATGTTATCTCTTTCTAGCTCTACAGATACTGTCAGACCTGCTGAGTTTCTCCAGCAATTTGTTTTTGTTTCCAATCGTCAGCATCTTTGTTTTAGACATTTCTCTACATTGTCAGTGAAGTTATAATGCATATTTTGGAAGAGAATTTTTGTATTGTATTCAAAACTAATCTGACATTAATGACAGATTATAAACCATATCAACCATTGAAGACTGAACTTTGCAATGTTAGAATCAGAGGGTAGTGACAAAACCAGAGTCCATTCAGGCTGGCTTGCCCATGCTAGCTCTCTATTACAGGAATTTACTGAGTCCCATAGCCCCACGCTCTCTCTCCAAAACCCTTCAAATTGTTTTAGAACATAGAACATAAAACAATACAGTGCAGAATAGGCCCTTCATCCCTCGATGTTGTGCCAACCTGTGAACTATTCTCAGCTCGTCCCCCTACACTATCCCATTATCATCCATGTGCTTATCCAAGGATTGTTAAATCTCCCTAATGTGGCTGAGTTAACTACATTAGCAGGTACGGCATTCCACGCCCTTACCACTCTCTGAGTAGAGAACCTGCCTCTGACATCTGTCTTAAATCTATCACCCCTCAATTTGTAGTTATGCCCCCTCGGACACGCTGACGTCATCATCCTAGGAAAAAGACTTTCACTGTCTACCCTATCTCAGCCTCTGATCATCTTGTATGTCTCTATCAAATCCCCTCTTAGCCTGCTTATTTCCAATGAGAACAGGTTCAGGTTTCTCAGCCTTTCTTCATAAGACCTTCCTTCCAGACCAGGCAACATCCTGGTAAATCTCCTCTGCACCTTTTCCAATGTTTCCACATTCTTCCTGAAATATGGCGACCAGAACTGTACGCAATATTCCAAGTGTAGCCGCACTACCATTTTGTACAGTTAATCAACCTGGGTGGCAACTTTCAGGGCTCTACGTACATGGACTCCAAGATCCCTCTGCACATCCACACTACCAAGAATCTTTCCATCGACCCAGCATTCTGTCTTCCTGTTATTCTTCCCAAAGTGCATCACCTCACATTTAGCTGCACTGAATTCCATTTGCCACCTCTCAGCCCAATTCTGCAGTTTATCCAAGTCCCCCTGCAACCTGTAACATTCTCCCACACTGTCCACTACTCCACCGACTTTAGTGTCATCTGAAAATTTACTAATCCATCCATCTATGCCTGCGTCTAAGTCATTTATAAAAATGACAAACAGCAGTGGTCCCAAAACAGATCCTTGTGGCACACCACGAGTAACCAGACTCCAGACTGAATATTTTTCATCAACCACCACTCGCTGCCTTCTTTCAGAAAGCCAGTTTCTAATCGAAACTGCTAAATCACCCTCAATTGAATGCCTCTGCATTTTCTCCAACAGCCTACCATGTGGAACCTTATCAAAAGGCTTTACTGAAATCCATGTATACCACGTCAACTGCCCTACCCTCATCTACATACTTGGTCACCTTCTCACAAAACTCAATGAGGTTTGTGAGACACTACCTGCCCTTGACAAAACCATGTTGACTATCTCCAATCAAATTGTTGCTTGCTAGATGATTATAAATCTTATCTCTTATAATCCTTTCCAAAACTTTTCCTACAACAGAGGTAAGGCTCACTGATCTATAATTACCTGGGTCATCTCTACTGCCCTTCTTGAACAAGGCCACATTTGCAATCCTCCAGTCCTCTGGTACTAAACCTGTAGACAATGACGACTCAAATATCAAAGCCAAAGGCTCTGCTATCTCCTCCCTCGCTTCCCAGCGAATCCTTGGATAAATCCCATCCGGCCCAGGGGACTTGTCTACTTTCACTCCTTCTAGAATTGATAACACCTGTTTGTAACTAACCTTGATCCTTTCTAGTCTAATATCTCGTACCTCATTCTTCTCCTCTACAGTATCCTCCTTTTCCTGAGTGAGAACCGATGAGAAATGTTCGATTAGCACCTCTCCAATCTCCACAGGGTCCACACTCAACGTCCCACTTCTGTCTTTGACTGGCCCTATTCCTACTCAAGTCATCCTTTTAATCCTCACATACCTATAGAAAGCTTTAGGGTTCTCCTTTATTCTATTGGCTAAAGAGTGCTCATGTCCTCTCTTTGCTCTTCTTAACACTTACTTTAAATCCTTCCTAGCTGATCTGTAACTCTCCATTGCCTCATCTGTACCATCTTGCCTCATCAACACATAAGCCTCCCTCTTCTGCTTAACGAGAGATGCAATTTCTGTAGTAAATTTCTGATGAGGTTCCCTTACCTCATCACTTCTTCCCTACCTGACAGGGACATGCCTATCAAGGACACGCAATATCTGTTCCTTAAACAAACTCCACATTTCTATTGTCTGCAACCCCGCATTTTGCTACCCTATTCTCTGCATTCTAATTCTTGACTAATCGCATTATAATTGTCCTTGCCCCATCGATAACTCTTGATCTGTGGTATGTACCTAACCCTTTCCATTGCTAAACTAAATGTAACTGAATTATGGTCACTCTCTCCAAAATGCTCACCTGTCACTAAATCGAACACTAGGCCAGGTTTATTACCAAGCACCAGATCCAATGTGGCCTCCCCTCTTGTTGGCCCTCCGACATACTGTGTCAGGAAACCCTCCTGTACACATTGGTCAAAAACTGACCCATCCGACGTACTAGAGTTATAGCATTTCCAGTCAATGTTGGGGAAGTTATAGTCCCCCATAATGACCACCCTGTTCCTTTCACTCCTACCCAGATTAATTTTGCCAATCCTCTCTTCCACCTCCCTAGAACTCTGCAGAGGCCTATAAAAGACTCCCAGCAGTGTGACCTCTCCTCTCCTGTTTTTCCTTCATCTAATTCCTCTTTTAAAACCTCGAGTGAATCTGTCTCCACCAAACTCAAAGGCAGCACATTCCAGATCCTGACCATTAACTGCATACACGCAGTCCCACATCAACTCTTTGGTTCTTTTGTTAATTATCCTTCAATCTCAGATCTAATCCTTGTCCTTTCCCCTGGTGGGAACGATTTCAGTCTCTCTCCTGCGTCTAAACCCCACGTGATTTTGTACACTTCTATCCAAACCCCTCTGTTCCTCCCCCTGGGAGATCAGTCCCAACTTCATCAATCTATCCATGTCACTGAAGTCCCTCACCTTCTGCAGAGGATTCCTAAACAGTGAGACCCAGAATTGGGCAGATTCCCCCAGCTCAGGCCGAAGCAGTATTTTATGAAGAGGTGCCTCCACCTGAATGGTTTGATATTTGATGTATTCAATTAAAGAGCCCAGGATCCTGTTTACTGCCTTAACCATTCTTTCAAGCTGCCTGGCTACGAGCAACAATGTGTAAGTGTATCTGCCAAGGACAGGTTTCTGCACCCCCATTAGCACTCTAGTTTGTGTTGCCTGTTGTATTAGTGTAACGGGTCCAGACTGGATATCCCACATTTATTTAAGATACTTACATCATGAGATCAAAGATGGTGGAGATCCAGTAGGTCTACCTGCTGGGCTCTGCCCGGAAACCCAGACAAAGTGATGCATTCACCCTCCCTTTCTACCCATTATGGTGGAAATCACTGCTTTTAGACCCCAAATAATAGACCCCAATATTTATTCATTTCAGTGCTTTTTTCAAAGAAACTGAAAGTGACTACAGGAACATGCAGGGCACTCCCCTGCAGTACTGGACACGCCCGCGGGGTCAGCCTCTGTGGACTTACCGGTGGAGCAGAGCTTGGTCTCAGCGTTTGTGAAACTCCGACAGTAGTTCAGTGACGGGGGAAACCCTGGCCAGGTCGGAACCAATCTCAGCCAATGCTGCAGAAGCATGACCAGGAGATCCAGCATCTCGGGCCTTGTGCAGGTGGAGCAGCGGCCACAGCCTCCAGAACCACGGTGGAATACTCACAGGGCCAGGTCCAGGCCCTGGAATGGCAGGTAAGGGCCTTGGAGGAGCAGGTCGATGAGCTCGAAAATCGAGGCCGTCGGATGAATATCCGCCCGATGGGGCTGCGGGAGTGGGAAAAGGGAGGCCAGCTGATCAGCTTCATGGAGCAATGGCTCCCACAGGTTTTGAAGCTGGACGTTGGGGCAGGCCGAGCGGGCCCACTGGGTCGCAGTGCGTAAGCCCGGATCGGACCAGCACCCCCGCCCGGTCCTAGGTGTGACTCCAGCACTATAGAGATAAACAAATGGTGCTGGAAGTCTCTCGAGCACTGGGGAAGAATCAACAGGCTCTGATGTATAAAGGATCAAGAATTATGTTCTTTCAAGACTTTTCTGCGGCTGTGATCCGCAAGAGGAAGGCCTTTGATGAGGTAAAATGGAGGCTGAGGGACTTGAATATTCGATATTCTTAAGGTATCCGGCAATATAACGTTTTAGAGGGTCTGTGTTGAATTTTGACTCACCGGAAAAGGCAAAGGACTTCCTAGGCAACTTAAAATACACTGGCTGGCTCAAATGATATGGACAATCGTGTTCACTTTGTTTTCTCTGTAGTTTACCTGGTTTGTCTTTTCAATATGTGAGGCTCTTCTTTTTTCTCTCCTCTCTCCTTTCTTTCTCACCTTCTGTTATCCTTTGTTTTTCTATCATCCCGTTTGTTTCTCCTTTTGTTAAGGACAGAGTGGGGGGGGGGGGGGAGGGAGGGTGGGTGATTTCATTTTGTTTTAACCAGAACTGCCTTGGGTCAAAGTATGGATGGAACAGGTTGAATGCCCACTCTTAATTTTCTTGTCGTAAAGATGCATGTCACCTTTATATAACTTTGTTTTGTCTGGGTGTGGGGCATGGCTTCAGCTAGAAAGAGCCATGGAGGGGTTAGTGGGTAGTGTGGGAACCCCTGTAGGCAATGGGAAAAGTCTTCTTTTATTTGTGTTATATATAACACTGCCACCCACCCGACAACGACCCCTCCAAGGCCAAACCATTCCAGGACATAAAAGAGGTACGGCCACTCCACCCGGTCAAATGCTTTCTCTGCATCCAGAGAGACTACCAAGCCCAGAATCGAACCATGCTGACAAACCTGAATCATATTTAGCACTCTCCTAATATTATCAGAGGACCTGCGACCCCTAATAAAACCTGTCTTGTCCTCCTTTACAATGAAAGGCAAGTCCTTCTCCAATCTCAATGCCAGCATTTTCGACAAAATTTTAACATCTACGTTTAATGACGATATGGGCCTACACAAAGTACAATCCTCTGGGGCTTTCCATCTCTTGAGAATAAGAGAAATATTTGCTTCTCTCAGAGAATTGTACATAGCCAACATTGGCCCAGCCAGCACATTTATAAACTCCTCATAAAACTCACTCCGAAATCCATCTGGGCCAGGTGCTTTATCACTCTGGAGCTGCCTCACCGCCTCCTGTATCTCTTGGATTGTCAGAGGGGCATTCAAAAGAGATGCCTGTTCTGAAGTTACACCTGGGAAGTCCAGGGTCTTAAAAAAGGACTCCATCTTCGCCAATCTGTCCTCACAGCTGTCTGACCGATACAACTCAGTAGAGCTTCCTAAATGCTGCATTTATCATTTTGGAATCACAGGTGATAGTACCAGCACACTCTCACATGGATGTGATAGATTGGAGAGCATTCTTATTTCTGGCCAGGTACGCCAGATATCTACCCGTACTCAAACAACCTCTGTTTCGCAAAGCAGATTTCTCTCTTTGCTGTCTGGGTGAGCATAGCATTCAGAGCAGTCCTGAGGGCCCTAATCCACTGCAACTTGGTCACAGACGGTGCACCAGGAAACAGAAATTTTTGATAGGATGTGGCGGCCCTTTTTGAGCCATATAGACGCAGATTTGCCAGCTATATTGGTCAGGGCCTTTGTGTAGCTGTGAAGGCTGTGTCTGACTGCCCGGGGGCCCCGGGAGGAAGAATCCTGAACAAACTGCTGCTCCCGATGATGGGGAGCTTTGGTGAGATTGCACTGAGTGTTGTAACCTCATGTAATTTAATTTAATTTGCCTTGGTGGGGTGGGGGGGGGGGGGGGGGGTGATGGAGTGCTGGGGGAGAAAGGATGTTGACAGTTCAGATTAAGTGATCGGAATATGAGAATGGCAGGACTGGGCACCAGTGTTAGTTAGTGGCAGACAGTTACTGGCAATGAGACAGTGGCAGTGAGCTAGTCCTAGAGTTAAGGACAGTAGAAGCATTTGTGAAGAGTTCTTTCCCTAACAGTTACCATTAATCCGAAGTTCAGAGCTGAAGTTTACAACAAATATGACTGAAAACTGCCTGCAGCACAGCATTCACAACCAAAGCGCTGAGTACAGTTTCTCTCAAAACCAGAAACAAGTGGACACTGTGTGTCTGGTTTTAAAGGTGGTAGTTTACGAGGCCCAGGGCAGCTCCAATGTGGCAAAGTGATCGGAGAATAAAGTACAGCGCAAACATCTGAAAAATAATTCTAATTACCATCAAGATACATGTGCACAGCTGCCAATCAATTCTAACATTTTGTTTTACTCAAAAACACTGCACCAGCCTGGCATCAGTTTGCCACCTCCATGACATGAGTGCAACCTGCAGCTGTAGGGACTGACCAAATGCCAACCTCAAAAGCACCAAACAGAGAAAACCAACAAAAACATCAGAAAAAGCATTACACTGCAACACCATCTTTTATGTTGGCATCTCAATGAGTGTGGAACTACAAAAGGAAGACAGAAAGCTAACATTTGAGCATGGATTGTCACTCCAATGGCATTCTATCAGAATTGCAATTATTTAAAGAATGGATCGATCTTCACCTTCTGGGCCAACAAATAGCTGATAAAGAGAGGTAGTCAGATTCCTAACTGCTTTGGGAAATGAAGGATTAAGAAAAATCATATCCACTGGTATTTCTAATGATGGCTGTAAAGATTCTGACAAAATGTTCCAGATTTCAGAGTATTAGCTTAACATTCGAGTCAATTGCAGGAAGAACAGGTTTGAGGCTGTGTGATACTAACATCAGCTAAGCTCAACAACTGACCAATATTTAGGCGGATGTCAACAATAAAGTCCTGAAATTATAGGCATATGGAACTAGTCAATGTCTCTGCCCCAAAGAAATAGGAACAGGAGTCGGCCATTCAGCCCCTTGAGCCTGCTCTGCTATTCAATAGGATCATGGCTAATCTGACATTCCTCATGTCGACCTTCCTCATTAATTCCTCATTAAATACTTCAGAAAACAGGTAAGTTTGGGAGGGCAGGGGGGGAAAGAGGGGTTGGTTAGCGTGGACAGCTGATCTGGGATGCAGAATGACGCCAACAGCGCGAGTTCAATTCGTGCAATGACTGAGGTTACCATGAAGGACTCCTCCTTCTCAACCTCTCCCCTCACCATGCTGACCGTTCGGTCAAACCCCCACCCTCGAAGGAGAGATTAGATTACATTACATTACAGTGTGGAAACAGGCCCTTCGGCCCAACAAGTCTACACCGACCCGCCGAAGCGCAACCCACCCATACCCCTACATTTACCCCTTACCTAACACTACGGGCAATTTAGCATGGCCAATTCACCTGACCTGCACATCTTTGGAGTGTGGGAGGAAACCGGAGCACCCGGAGGAAACCCACGCAGACACGGGGAGAATATGCAAACTCCACACAGTCAGTCGCCTGAGGCGGGAATTGAACCCGGGTCTCCGGCGCTGTGAGGCAGCAGTGCTAACCACTGTGCCACCGTGCCGCCCACAAAGGTCTTGAATCCTTGCTGATGGCATCAGTCAGCATCAATCCAACCAATTGATCTAACCAACCCTTTACAGTTCAATGGTGACTGACTACATGCTGACATTGCTGACATCTCCAGGGTCAGTACAGCGTCCATCATATAAACTGGACGGTCTCATGCACCAAGACAGCATCCGGCAGTTTGTGATAAATGGGAGCTTTGTTCCACAAGATGGCACTGGGCCGAAATATACGGGAAATCTAATTATCCAGGGCAATCCAAGATGCAACAGAATGCCCCACAGCAGCAGGTGAGCTAGTACCAATCACAGTTTACATCGAGTCTTGTAGCATGAAAACAGACCCTTCGGTCCAACCAGTCCATGCTGAACATAATCCCAAACTAAACTAGTCCCACCTGCCTGCTCCTGACCCATATCCTTCCAAATCTTTCCTGTTCATGTACATCTCCAAATGTCTTTTAAATGTTGTAATTGTACCAGCATCCACCACTTCCTCAGGAAGTACATTCCACACATTAACCACTTTGTGTAAAACATTTACCTCATTTTTTAAAACATCGTTCTCCTTCCACCTTAAAAACATGCCCTTTAGTCTTGAAATTCCCCATCTTGTGAAAAAGATAACTACCATCAACTCTATCTATACCTCCCATGATTCTGTGAACTTCTATCAGGTCACCTCTCAACCTCCTACGTTGGAGTGAGAAAGGTCCCAGCCTTCCTTTATAACTCAAGCCCTCCATACCCGGCAACATCCTGGTAAATCTCTCTGAACCTTCTCCAGCTTAATAATTACCTTCCTATAACTGGGTGACCAAAACTAGACACAGTAGTCCAGAAAAGGCCTCATTATTGTCCTGTACAACCATCAACATAACGTCCCAACTCCTCTAATCAGAGGAGCAACGAAGGCAAGTGTGCCATTTTAATCATCCTGTCTATATGTGACACAAATTGTCCTAAATGGTTTACTTTGTATTCTAAACACAGTGAGGAGAATAATTCAAATGGCAAATGCTCCATTTCCTGGCTACCTTGGAAGGTGTATGAGTGAACTGGAGACAATTTTTGGACACAATTGGTTGAGGAGTGCAGAATATTCTGATTATGGTGGCCAATGTGTCAACAGCCGTTGCTGTCATGGGATCGATAATTTGCTCCACAAAAGGGAATTTAGTGAAATAGTCAGTCACTTTAATGCAATCATGTCCTTAGATATGGAAATTATCAGCAGTCCCTGGGCTCAGAAGGAGTCTAGTGTGGATGGAGGGATATGGGCCAGGAGCAGGCAGGTGGGACTAGTTTAGTTTGGGATTATGTTTGGCATGGACTGGTTGGGCCAAAGTGTTTCTGCATTGGATGACTCTATGACTATGACTGAGATGAGGAGAAATTCCTTCATCCAGAAAGTGGTCAGCCTGTGAAATTCACTACCACAGAAAGCAAGCAAAGCTAAAACATTATGTCGTTTCAAGAAGGAATTGGACATAGAACTTGGGGCTGAAGGGATCGGGGGAGATGGACAGATTGGCCTAATTTATACTCTTATGTATTATGGTATGGGAGAAGCATGGTCATAATGAATGGTGGAATAGTCTTGAAGGGCCAAACGGCTTACTCCTAATTTCTGTGTTTCTACATTTGACGGCCCCATAGAGAATGCACAGTTCTTAAAGTTAAAACCATGATGGGCAAGAGTAACGGTAACATGCCAAGATTCCTGGCAGTGAAGTTAAATGCACTCCTGAGGATAATGGTGTCTCGTTAACGGCAGCTCCCATGTTTGAGAGAGAGACCTCTGCACAGTTCTCCCTTTCCACATTCTTACCACCCAGCACGTGGAAGGGGGGGGGGGGGGGGGAAACCATGTTCAAAGGAAAAGAGATGGTGGTACAGGAGTCTGACCAATGAGCACGCAGTCAGCCATTCAAACTGGAACCAGCACAATGCATACAAGCTTGAGATTTTCAGATCAACACACGGTCCACGGGAAGCTACGACAGCCATGTTGGAATGGGAAAGTGTCAAATCCTGGAAAGAAAGCATATCCGAACAGCATACCATCCCACCCCCAATAGATGGGATCGCAGCTCCCTACTGAAGGTATCATCGTAGACAACACCCCGCACAGCAATGACAAATCATCTCCACCCATCCGCAGTAACAGACAGTACAGTACAGCACAGAGTGATCCTACAGAGCTTCTGGTCATGTTGTACACCCACTAAGGCCTTATTTCAACATGTATATGCGACAACATGGGTTCAATTCCTACACCAACTGAGGTTAATATGAAGGGTTCTCCTTCTCAACCTCTCCCCTCGCCTGAGGTGTGGTCAGGTCAAAGTCCCACCAGCCATCTCCCTCCCTCATGAGGAAGCAGCCCCATGGTCAGGTAAGACTATGACGACTTGACCTTTTAAGTAATCTTTAAATATCGTTGTGTCCATTATCAGAAAAGGGGAAAAGAGGATGCTGCATTGTTCCAAAGATTCTTTGGAACTCTCTTGCTCAAAACGTGGTGGAGTCTGTGAATATTTTAACGGGGAGATTCCTGATAAACAAGAGGGTGAAAGATGATCAAGGAAAGCTGTAAATGTTGAGTCATCAGATCAGCCATGATCTTCCTGAATGATGGAGCAAACTCAAGGGGCTGAATGGCCTGCGCTTCGTACTAAGTTGTATATTTATATTACAATGAACCACAAGAGGAAATGCCAAGCTGCTTAAGATAGAGCTCTTGGATTATTAATTGGCATTTTATCTAAAGCTGTCAGTCACAGAGTATGAGATAATAAAAATCAATCCCATTTTCATCAGCTGTCAGAAGGTATTCAAGATCAAGGCAAAATCATGATGACATAACTTGCACCTTCCCTTCCTCTGGGGAAGGAGGGACAGTTATAAGGGATGTGGCAAATCGGAGGGAAACGGGAGGGTGAGAGTGTCCGGTGTAGGAAGGGGCAAACAGGAAGGAGCAGGGCGTGTTTAGAGAGGGAATTCCAAGTGGCACCAAGGGGGTAAACTCACACTCTGTCAGCGGCAGCACAATCCAATCTTCTGGAAAAGGCACTGACACTAAGGAGACACAACAGCTCCCCAATTGTATCCAAGATTCTGAGGTAAAACAACCCTGAACAAGGTGAGGGAGACAGAGACTTACCACCGTGTGTTGCTCTGGAATGTCAAAATCAAACAACCTTCAATCTCATTCAACATTTCTTCCTATCACAGAAAGATTAGCAAGAGAGTTCCCCACAGATCTCAGGGAGAGATGGAAATCTGTGTGGAATCAGTTTGAAACTGGAGCCAATTGGAATCCCCCTGGCTAAAGCAGCAGTGATGACATCAAACTGTCAGGAGCCAATCCCACGGCAGTATTCTCATAGAAAGAAAAAAACAAAGTTAAGATGGACCCTAAATCCTTTCAATTTTACCTTCAATTTTTACAGATAAAAAATAATTTATTCAGATAGGCACATGGAATTGAAATAAATGCTGACAAGTCATGAGCTTTTTTTAAAAAAAATTGTATTTAAAAATGTGATTTTAAGAGAAATTTGCATTCTGCAAATATAAGATTGCTTTTACAATCTTTTTAAAAAGGTTGTTCCTTGTTAACTCTGATATTATCCTTTTAAAAACCAAACTCCACATCCTGCAACAAAACGTAATTCTTTAAAAGGGTTTTCACAGCCAGATAAACAGGTTTAAAAAGGCAAGTTCACACTAGTTCAGTGATTTCTAACTATTGCAGAGTGGGGGAGTTCAACAGCTCACCCTCACCCCATGCAGAGGGGCAGAATCACCAGCAGCAACTTTCAATTTTCACGTTTAAAATGTGCATGGACAGATTCCAGAAGGTGCACTCAGTTTCACAGGAGCTACAATGGGGAATGCTGCCAATCTCTCCATCACTAACGTTGCCAAACCCTGGCCAATGTTCAACTTGCTGTTTAAACTGACAGACTTTCAGGACCTCATAAAAAATAAAATATTGTTCCTGCACTCGATAGGCTGGGACTTTTTCCCCAGGAGCGTCAGAGGCTGATGGGTGACCTTACAGAGGTTTGTCAAATTGTGAGGGGTATGGATAGAATGAATAGCCAAGGTCTTTTCCCCGGGGTAGGGGAGTCCAAAACTAAAGGGGAAAGAGGGGAAAGACCTAGAAGGTACCTGAGGGGCAACGTTTTCACACAGAGGATGGTGCATGTCTAGAATGAGCTGCCAGAGGAAGTGGTAGAGGCTGGTACAATTACAACAATGAAAAGGCATCAGATGGGTATATGTATAGGAAGGGTTTAGAGTAATATAGGCCAAATGCTGACAAATGGGACTAGTTCAGTTTAGAAAACCTAGTCAGCACAGACACATTGGGCCAAAGGGCCTGATTCTATGCTGTATATTTCTATGACACTATAAAGCTAAGCATATATCAATCTACTTCTTAAATATACTCAGGGACCTAATCTTCACAGACTTCGTGGCTGAATTTCACAGGCTGACCAACCTCCGAGTGAAAACAGGTTTCCACCCTTCAGGTGTAAGTGGTCTATTCTGTACCCTGAGCCTGTATTTAAGGCTCCCCACTCAGGGGGAAACATCCTCCCTGCATCAGGTCTGTCCAGCCCTGTTAGAATTTTATATCTTTCAATCAGGTCAGCCAAATCTCTCGTGAAAACATGCCCAATCTCTCCTCAAACAACAGTCCAGCCAATCATGGTATCAGCATTGTGAGCATCCACTGCACTCTCTCTGGGGAGAGAATATGCTTTCTTACTCATACCAATGATGTTTAAGATGATTATAAGTTGTTAATTCAACAATTTCAAGGGTTCAATGAAAATATTTACATGAGAAGACAGTGCAGCTGTACCTAAGAATTGTCTCAGCAATCGGACAGTTTCCAATCATCATGAACACCAAAACGGCAGCACGGCGCTCCCTCAGCGCACACCCTCCGACAGTGCGGCACTCCCTCACCGCCGACCCTTCGACAGTGCGGCACTCCCTCACCGCCGACCCTCCGACAGTGCAGCACACCCTCAGCGCCGACCCACCGACAGTGCGGCGCTCCCTCAGCACTGACACACCGACAGTGCGGCACTCCCTCAGCGCCGACCCTCCGACAGTGCGGCACTCCCTCAGCGCCAACCCTCCGACAGTGCCGCGCTCCCTCAGCGCCAACCCTCCGACAGTGCCGCGTTCCCTCAGCGCCAACCCTCCGACAGTGCGGCACTCCCTCACCGCCGACCCTCCGACAGTGCAGCACACCCTCAGCGCCGACCCACCGACAATGCGGCACTCCCTCACCGCCGACCCTCTGACAGTGCAGTACACCCTCAGCGTCGATCCACCGACAGTGCAGCACACCCTCAGCTCCGACCCACCGACAATGCGGCACTCCCTCACCGCCGACCCTCCGACAGTGCAGTACACCCTCAGCGCCGACCCACCGACAGTGCGGCGCTCCCTCAGTGCCGACCCTCCGACAGTGCAGCACCCCCTCAGCGCCGACCCACCGACAGTGCAGCACACCCTCAGCGCCGACCCACCGACAGTGCGGCGCTCCCTCAGCACTGACACACCGACAGTGCGGCACTCCCTCAGCGCCGACCCTCCGACAGTGCCGCGCTCCCTCAGCGCCAAACCTCCGACAGTGCCGCGCTCCCTCAGCGCCAACCCTCCGACAGTGCCGCGCTCCCTCAGCGCCAACCCTCCGACAGTGCCACGCTCCCTCAGCGCCAACCCTCCGACAGTGCCGCGCTCCCTCAGCGCCAACCCTCCGACAGTGCCGCGCTGCCTCAGCACCAACCCTCCGACAGTGCCGCGCTGCCTCAGCGCTGACCCTCCGACAGTGCCGCGCTCCCTCAGTGCCGACCCTCCGACAGTGCGGTGCTCCTTCATGTTATAGACCAGGCCAGACCCTCTCAAAATATTCAAGAAGTAACCAGACCATAACTTTGCTTGTTGTTTTAAGCAGTTGTAACGCGGATATCCTTGGAGGAATGCAGCTGTCAAACCACTTACTTAGCTTTAAACAAACCAGAATTTATTTACAAGACTACTGAATAAAACACAAACAAAAGATAACATAACCTATCTGAAAACCCAACAGATCATCCCAATTTAATGATACTGTTTCCAATATTTGCAACAATCCCTATAAACACCCCTTGGCACAAAAGGACAAATCAAACCCAGGGTCTTACAGGAGAGATGTCGGAGAGAGGGAGGGGAGCATGGACCGGGTGTCTTTGGCTCCAGCAGCTTCCAAACTGCCTGACGGCTTTCAGTGAATAGCCAGACTGCCAAAAAAAAAACCAAATCCAACCAGAGAAAAGCTGAGCTGGGGGAACTGGCCACTCCCCTTTCATTGTACAAGTTTTTTCGTAAAACTTAAAAGCCTTTTGTCTGAGGCAGTATCTGTTGGCTATAATCAAACTGGTCCTAAAACCCTTCAAAACGAGACTTTTCAGTGTCTGTATTGTTTACGACCTCTCTGAACAAAAGCCAAGGAGAACATAACCTTGTTATAGGAGCAGTAACATCACACTCAGTACTGACCCTCAGACTGATCCTCCTACTACCAGCTGAACAGGAGTTTAAATAGTATTAAACATGAGAATATCCTGTAGATGCCAAAAATGTGAAACTCAGTCACATGGAAAGAGCAAGTGAATGAATGTTTCAGGTCTTTGACATTTCCTGAGAAATCCTGATATCTACAGTCAGCCGTGATTCCACTCCTACGCACATTGACTCTCTCTCTCTCCACAGAAGTTGTGGAGCTGAAGAGTAACATGCATTGGTCGAGTCAGCATCAGCGACTCACACCCAGACTCTGCCAGTAATTATGAGGACAGAAAATAATGCGATCACGACAAGGTGACCTGTTATTGTGATGGTGACTCGGCAGGAAATTGCTTTTCTTTGATTAGTGTGATAGGAATCCTGCAGCAAGTAACCCAGCACCTGACTCCCCAAAGCCTGACCAACACTGTCCACAAGGACTATCATGAAAAACAGACAATATAACCACTGCCCCTTGACATTCATTATTCCTCTTCTGTCTACATGTGGGGGGTTGACCACTGACCAGAAATTCAGTTCCACTCACCATATAAACACAGTGGCTACAAAGGCTGGTCAGAGACTAGGTATACTGCGACAAGTAACTCACCTCCTGACTCCCCAAATCCTGTCCACCATTTACAAGGCACAAGTCAGGAGTGTGATGGAATACTCCCCACTTGCCCTGGATGGGGGCAGCACCATCAACACCACCCAGGACAAAGCAGACCCCACTTGATTGGTACCACATCTACAAACATCCACACCCTCCACCACTGACGCTCAGTAGCAGCAGTGTGTACCATCTACAAGATGGGCTACAGAAATTCACCAAAGATCCTCAGGCAGCACCTTTGAAACCCACAATCACTTCCACCTAGAAAGATAGGAGCAGCAGATATACTGGAGATGCCCTACCTAAAAAAGTTCCACTGTTCCTTCAGTGCCACTGGGTCAAAATCCTGGAATCCCCTCCCTAAGGGCATTGTGGGTCTAACTACAGCACATGGACTGCAGCGGTGCAAGAAGGCAGCTCACACCCACCTTCGCAAGGGGGCAACTAGGGATGGGTAATAAATGCTGGGCCCAGACAGCGACACCAACATCCCATAAGTGAATACACATACACTCTAGATCTTTGACAACAACCTGAACTGACAGTTGGAGCCTCTGTTTAACACCTCACCCAAAAGAGGGTGCCTTCGACAGTGTAACATTGCACTGCAACGTCAACTTTGACTTCAAGAAACATATAGAGTGTTGGAAAAACTCAGCAGGTCTCTAGATCCATCCAGAGAATCTGCCAGGCCTGCTGAGTTTCTCCAGCATTCTCGGTGTTAGTTTCAGGTTTCCAGCATCAGCAGTATTTTGTTTTTATATCTTTCCACTCTAGTCCTCAGGAGGGGCTGTGAACCCAGGCCTTGCTGGGTTCAAAGGCAAGACCACTGTTCATTGTCCCGACACAAACATGTGCCGATGAGTTTGCTCTTTATTTGGTAACTAACAGCAGGCAGGGATTGGCATGTGTGGACATTTCAAAAACAAAAACTCTACACTTCATAAAGTTCTCCGACGACTCAACAGAAGCAAGTGAAGAAATCCCTGACACCACACAATCATCAGCTTTGCTTCCCTCGATGCTGAGGCTTCACCACATGCTGCCTATGTGTAAGTTAAACTGCACATTCTCAGGCAGGCTGCTGTTTGAAAACAGTTCAGTCAGATAAATGGATGCCTTTGCCAACTGTCGGCCAACCCATGGATCCCTTGTATGTTCCGAACCCTCGAAATTCAAGTGCCCTTAAAACAAACAGGCAGAGCTGATATCCTCAGTGAAAAGACTGCATTGCAGCACCATCAGCCCAAGCAGGGACACTGTATGCAACAGGTCTACACACAGAGAATCAAGGGCAAGCAGTTTGCAGGAAATTCACAGAATATTCTCTCCCCAATTCCCTGGTTTTAAATCCAAGCCTCGGGATTAATTTAAAAATCCGGTTCCAATCTTCAAAATTACAGCATCGCCTCTGCAAACTTCATTACTCAGCACCTTGCCTGTAACACACACACACTCACATATATAATCTTGAATAAAAACCTACCTTATATTTCAGGACGGGAAAACCTCCATTTGCATTACTATTTTCATCTTCTGTTCACACAATTCCACCTCAGTGTTTGCATTATTGCAATCTGTCCCGGTGAGTGTGCATACACACACAGGCTCTGACACTCCGCCCAAACAGCAAGACCGCGTAGCTGTCAATCAGTCCCTCGCTCAAAGACAAATCCTGTTCTGTCCACCGACAGAACGGTGCAGTACGGTCCTGCGCAGCCCGAATCTCTCTCTAATCACACCCTTCCATTCTTTAATACCGTGCAGCCCTGATCCTTCAATCTCACATTCACACCATCCTGGGCAACCCTTCATATTGAAAAAAGCCCACTCTCTATGCACCTCCTGTACACGCAGGTAACCTGCAAACAGATCCGTTAGTGTTACGGTGCTGTCTTGTGCAAGATGCAAATACCTCCGTTAATTGCAGTCCCCGTTCGAACAGGACCTTGCACAAGTTCAGTTGGTGCCAGGAGTTGGCAATCTGCCCGATTAAGATCTCATCCCATCCATGACCTTCAGCACATCACTCCCAGTAGCAGCATGGTGCAGAAATTCCAACCCCTTTCAAAACAATTACCCCAGCCATGCAGAAGGACAAGGGCAGCAGATACATGGGAACACCACCCCCTGCAAGTTCCCCTCCAACTCACTCACCATCCTGACTTGGAAATATATCACTGCTCCTTCAGTGTTCTGTGTCTAAATCCTGGAATTCCCTCCCTAAGGGCATTGTGGGTCAACCTACAGCATATTGACTGTAGCTTATCAAGGCAGCAGCTCCCCATCATCTTTTCAAGGGTCAACTAGGGACGGGCAATCAATGCAGGCCCAGCCAGTGACACCCACACCCCAGTGAATGAGTAAAACATTCACATCCAAGCAATGGAGCCAGACCCTCCTGAGGCGATGCCACAGTGCAGTCCTGGCTAACCAATACATTGCTGTCTTAGGAGACAATGTAGTTTTGGGAAATCATATCTAGTTGTAGAAAGATACTGAGCACTTAGGAACTTAAGAACACAGGAACAGGAGTAGGCCATTCAGCCCATCACACCTGCCCTGCCATTCTATATCATGACTAATCATCTACCTCAATGCCACTTTCCCTGAGAGATCCTTTGTATGTAGTCTCCAGAAATCTCTGCCTTGAACTTGTTCAATGACTGAGCTTCCACAGCCTCCTGGGACAAGGATTCCAAAGATTCAGCAGCCTTTGGGTGAAGAAACTCTCCTTATCTCACCACAAAACTGTCAGCCTCTTACTCTGAGACTGTGCCATCGGTTCTCAACTCAAAAATGGATAGAATCGGCATTAAATATACAGTTAGGATGTGATCGAGCCACTAAAGCTAAATGAAACATTGCAGCAGCATTTGGCCATTCAACCCATCGAGTCTGCTCTGTTGTTCAATCATCACTGATATGTTCCTCAACCCCACTCTCCTGCCTTCTCCCAGTAACTCTTGATCCCCTTACTAATCAAGGTCCTACCTGTCTTTGTCTTAAATACATTCAATGACTGAAATAAAAGGGGACCTGGTGATATTTGTAGATGCAAAAGGATTTACTAAAGGTTTGTCTCTGTGGGCTCAGATCAACCTTCTAAATCTTTGCATTTATCTTCAATCCTTTGCAGCCTCACTGTTCAGCCTCACCTTTCCCATCTCACAGGAAAACATGCCTTGCTTTCACTTCCAGGGGTGTGGGAGAGCGCCAAGAAAGTAAACCTCAATTTCACCTCCAGGGGGTGCAGGACCTCGAGGGGGTGCGGGAGTGCTAGGAAAGCACACCTAGATTTCACCTCCGAGGCGTGTGGGGAGTGCCTGGCTCTGAGTTTATGTATGGAGTCCATGACAAGCTATAGTTCTGTTGCCTGGAATTTAGAATGGTGCAGGATGTTTTTATCAAAGGTTTCAAGATATATTGGGGAACAGGTAGGAAAGATGGAGGGAAATTATTTTCACAGGTTGGTGCATCAAGGATGAGGGGACATTGGACAAAAATTAGAGACGGATTTTCCAGAAGTGAAATTAGGAAACAATCAGACAGACAGGATGGGAGAAGTTTGGAACTCTCCACAAACAGTAACTAATGTCAGATCAATTGTATTTTCAAGTCTGACGAAGCTGATTGATTTTGGTTAAGTGATATGGAGCAAAGGCAGGTAACTGGGATCATTGGGCAGGTCAACTGTTATCTTGTTGGATATTAGACTCTATACGTGGTCGAGCAAAGTGTGCAGCTGACATTGAAAATCTGCAGAGGGATACAGATCGGTTACGGGAGTGGGCAAGGGTCTGACGGATAGAGTATGATGTTGGTAAATGTGAGGTCATCCATCTTGGTTGGAATAGCAGCGAAACAGATTTATTTAAATGGTGAAAAATTCCAGCATACTGCTGAGCAGAAGGAGCTGAGTATTCTTGTGCATGGATCACAAAGCGTTTGATTGAAGGTGCAGCAGGTAATTCAGAAAGCAAATGAAATGTTGTCCTTTGTTGCTAGAGGGAAGAAATTTAAACACAGGGAGGTTATGCTGCAGCTGAATAGGGTTTTGGTGAGGCCACACCTGGAGTACTGTGTACAGTTTTGGTCTTTTTACTTGAGAAAGGATGTACTGGCACTGGACAGGGTTACAGAGGAGGTTCACTGGGTTGATTCTGGAGTTGGCTCATGAGGAGAGAGTGAGTAGACTGGAGCTGTACTTACTGGAATTTCGAAGAATGAGATGGGGGGGGGATCTTTTAGAAACGTATAAAATTATGAAGGGGATAGATAAGATAGAAGCAGGGAAGTTGTTTCCACTGGGGGGTGAAACAAGAACTAGGGGCATTGCCTCAAAATAAGGGGGAGCAGGTTTTGAACTGAGCTGAGGAGGAACTTCTTCACCCAAAGGGTTGTGAATCTGTGGAATTCTCTACCCAGTGAAGCAGGTGAGGCTACATTGTTGAATGTTTGTAAGGCAAAGATAGATAGATTTTTGAACAGTAAAGAAATTAAGGGTCATGGTGAGAGGGTGGGTAAGTGGACACCCTTCAATCCAAATAGTCCACACCAACCATGTTCTCAAACTAAACTAGACCCACCTGCCTGCCCCTGGCCCATACCCCTCCAAACCTTTCCTATTAATGGGCTTATCCAAATGTGTTTTAAATGTCAGAATTGTATCTGCATCCATCAGTTCCTTCGACAGTACGCTCTGTCTAAAAAGGTTGCTTGTTTTGTTCTTTTTAAAACGTTCTCCTCTTAATTTGGGGGCATATTTTTAAGGTTTGAACTCTCCCACCCAATGGAAAAGACTTTTGCTATTTACCTTACCTATGCCCCTCATGATTTACAAACCACTAAAAGGTCACCTCTCAGCCTCCTACACTCCAGAGAATACAGTCCCAGCCTATCCAGCCTATTTTTATAACGCAACCCTTCATTTCCAGCAACATCCTGGTAAATCTTTTTCAAACCCTCTGCCATTTAATAATATCTTTCCTCTAACAGGGTGACCAGAACTGGACACAGTATTCTAGAAGTGACCTTACCAATGCTGAAAATGTGTTGCTGGAAAAGCGCAGCAGGTTTTCCTGAAGAAGGGCTCATGCCCGAAACGTTGATTCTCCTGCTCCTTGGAAGCTGCCTGACCTGCTGCGTCAGGCAGCATCCAAGGAGCAGGAGAATCAACGTTTCGGGCATGAGCCCTTCTTCAGGAAAACCTGCTGCGCTTTTCCAGCAACACATTTTCAGCTCTGATCTCCAGCATCTGCAGTCCTCACTTTCTCCTAGGAGACCTTACCAATGTCCTACAGAACCTCAACATGAC
This sequence comes from Chiloscyllium plagiosum, assembly GCF_004010195.1. Lineage (NCBI taxonomy): Eukaryota > Metazoa > Chordata > Chondrichthyes > Orectolobiformes > Hemiscylliidae > Chiloscyllium > Chiloscyllium plagiosum. The sequence continues at coordinate 52,932,865 of NC_057732.1, forward strand.
GTTCCAACTCCGATACTCAAAGGAATGAGCAATGAAGGCAAGCATGCTAAACGCCTTCTTAACCACATCCTCTCTCCCGTCTACACGTGACAAACTTCATAGAACATAGAACAATACAGCACAGAACACGCCCTTCGGCCCACGATGTTGTGCCGAACCTCAACATGACGTTCCAACTCCGATACTCAAAGGAATGAGCAATGAAGGCAAGCATGCTAAACGCCTTCTTAACCACATCCTCTCTCCCGTCTACACGTGACAAACTTCATAGAACATAGAACAATACAGCACAGAACACGCCCTTCGGCCCACGATGTTGTGCCGAACATTTGTCCTAGCTTAAGCACCCATCCATGTACCTATCCAATTGCCGCTTAAAGTTCGCCAATGATTCTGACTCTGCCACTCCCACAGGCAGCGCATTCCATGCCCCCACCACTCTCTGGGTAAAGAACCCACCCCTGACATCTCCCCTATACCTTCCACCCTTCACCTTAAATTTATGTCCCCTTGTAACACTCGGTTGTGCCCGGGGAAAAAGTTTCTGACTGTCTACTCTATCTATTCCTCTGATCATCTTATAAACCTCTACCAATCACCCCTCATCCTTCGCCATTCCAACGAGAAAAGGCCGAGAACTCTCAACCTATCCTCGTACGACTTCCTCTCCATTCCAGGCAACATCCTGGTAAATCTTCTCTGCACCCTCTCCAAAGCTTCCACATCTTTCCTAAAGTGAGGCGACCAGAACTGCACACAGTACTCCAACTGTGGCCTAACCAAAGTCCTGTACAGCTGCAACATCACTTCACGACTCTTGAATTCAATCCCTCTGCTAATGAACGATAATACTCATAGGCCTTCTTACAAACTCTATCCACCTGAGTGGCAACCTTCAAAGATCTATGTACATAGACCCCAAGATCCCTCTGTTCCTCCACCTGACTAAGAACCCTACCATTAACCCTCTATTCCGCATTCTTATTTGTTCTTCCAAAATGGACAACCTCACACTTGGCAGGGTTGAACTCCATCTGCCACTCCTCAGCCCAGCTCTGCATCATATCTAAGTCCCTCTGCAGCCGACAACAGCCCTCCTCACTGTCCACAACTACACCTATCTTCGTATCATCTGCAAATTTACTGACCCACCCTTCGACTCCCTCATCTAAGTCATTAATAAAAATTACAAACAGCAGAGGACCCAGAACTGATCCCTGCGGAACTCCACTTGTAACTGGGCTCCAGGCTGAATATCTGCCATCTACCACCACTCTCTGCCTTCGACCGGTTAGCCAGTTTTCTATCCAATTGGCCAAATTTCCCTCTATCCCATGCCTCCTGACTTTCCGCAAAAGCCTACCATGGGGAACCTTATCAAATGCCTAACTAAAATCCATGTACACTACATCCACCGCTCT
>NC_057732.1:52936594-52961017 GCF_004010195.1 Chiloscyllium plagiosum
GATATTGGTGCCCTTCTGGTTCAGGTGCAACCCGTCCTGCTTGTACAGGTTCCCACCTTCCCAGAATGCAGTCCAATTGTCCAAATACCTGAAGCCCTCCCTCCTACACCATCCTTGCAGCCACGTGTTCAACTGCACTCCTCCCTTCAAAGATTATGTGTCCAAATCACCAATTTTCTATTCACTACTCAAGGCCCTACCATTAATTGTATAGGTCCTAGCCTTATTTGTTTTACCAAAATGCAATACCTCCCATTTATCCAAACTAAACTCCATTTGACATGGAATGAAGACTTAGGGAGCAACAAGTCAGTCATTTTTAACATAACATGTTTCAGGGGGAGTATGCTTTCGTAGGAACAAGTAACTTTGGATATGGGGTTTTCAAATCTCACTATTGTGGATTTCCTTGTCTCATATCTGGGGCAGTAATAGTATCATTGACATTGAGATTTGTTACTGTTAGTCAATATTCTTTTCATCAGATATTGCCTGTGATACTAGCACGTCTGGCAGTATCTCTGGACAGCGAAGCAAAGTTAATGCTTCCAGTCCCATCTGGGCCATTTTTTGGATTTTCTGTCATTATTTCAGATCTCTAGTAATCTGCCAGAATTTACTTCTATCCTTTATCATTTTGTTAAGTTATAAACAGGATATGCAAAGGCAAAATGGATGGACTTTGATCTTTTCTCAACAGCTTTGATGAAACTCCAGTCAAGAAAACAATAGCTAGAAACAGTCGCTGAATTTTACAAAGATACAGAGAACAGTACAACACAGGAACAGGCCTTTCGAAACTAAAAACCTTTTTCCTCTACACTGTCCATATCCCTCTATTCCCTGCCTATTCATATATTTGTCAAGATGCCTTTTAAGCATTGCTATTATATCCCCCTCCACCACCTCCGCTGGCTGCACATTCCAGACACTTACCCACCCTCTGTGTAAAAAACTTGCCTCCCACATCTCCTTTAAACTTATCCCTTTTTACCTTAAACCCTATGTCCCTCAGAAGTGACATTTCTACCCTGTGAAAAAGACTCCGATTATCCATTTTATCCATCCCTCTCATAATTTTGAGAACTTCTATTAGGTCACCCCTCAGCTTCTGATGTTCAGGTGAAAACAAACCCAGTTTGTCCAATCGCTCCTCGTAGTGAATACCCTCCAAACCAGATAGCATCCTAATAAATTGTTTCTGTACCCTCCCTGAATCCTACACATCCTTCTGGCAGTGTGGCAATCAGAACTGTACATGATATTCCAAATGTGGCCTTACTAAAGTTCTTTACAGCTGCAACATACAATTTTTATATTCTACACTCTGACCATTGAAAGCAAGCACGCCATATGCCTTCTTGACCACCTTATCCATTTTTGAGGAGCTGTGGACCTGTGTGCCTGGATCCCTGTGTATGTTGATGCTACTAAGGGTTCTGCCATTTACTGCATACTTCCCTCCTGCATTAGATGTTCCAAAATGCATCACCTCACCTCAGAATAAACTCCATCTGCCATTTCTCTGTCCAAGTCTCCAGTCTATGACCTGCTGTATCCTCTGGCAATCCTCCTCACTATCTGCAGCTCCCCTAATGTTTGTGTTGTCTGTGAGTTTACTGATCAGGTCACCTACATTCTCCTTCAACCTAAAACAAACAACAGGGATCCCAGCACTGATCCCTGCAGAACATGACTAGCTACAGTTCTCCAGTCAGAAAACCACCTGTCCATGCAACTCTGTCTTCTAACCAGTTCTGTAACCATCTTACCAGCTCACCACAGATCCCATGTGATTTCACCTTTTGTATCAGCCTGCCATCAGGGTGATAGCCCTTGTCAAAGGCCTTGCTAAGTCTATATAGCCAACATCTACTGCCCTAGCCTCATCAACCATCTTTGTCACTTCAAAAAACGCAATCAAGTTTGTGAGACATGACTTTCCTACACAAAGTCCATATTTTTCCAAACGTGAGTAAATCTTATCCCTGGTAATTTCACTACCACTTTGGTAGTGAGGTTAGAGAGATTAGACAAACTGGGTTTGTTTTCAATTGAAGATTTTTATGGGCCTTTAATTTCCCTGTTGCCTATCTTAAACAAAGTAGTGATGGCTATTCTCCAGTCCCCTGGACCCTCTCCTGTGCCTAACGAGGATATAAAGGTTTTGCAAAAGGCCTCAGTAATATCCTCACCTGCCTCCCTTGGCATTCTGGATTAGATCTCATCAGGTCCTGGCAACTTGTCTACCTTAATGCTTCTTAAAGCACCCAAAACCTTTTTTTTTAATGTTGACATGCCCTGGAATATCAATGTACCCCTCCCAAGTCTCACCATCTACCAGGTACATTCTCCTTCCTCAATACTAATGTAAAAGTACTCATTAAGGGCTTCACCCATTTCCTCAGGGTCTACATAAATTTTCTCCTTTGTCCTTGAGTAGACTTACCCTTTCCCTCGCTACCCTATTGCTCCTTATATATCTATCAAGCTCCTTGGGATTTTCCTTAATCCCATTTGTTTAAGATAGTTCATGGCCCCTTTTAGCTCTCCTAATTCCATCTTTGAGTTCTATCCTGCTATCTTCCTATTCTTTGAGGGCTCTGTCTGTCCTCAGTTTCCTAAACCTTACATATACCTCCTTTTTTTGACTAAGCTCGTAATTTCTCTTGTCATCCAAGATTCCCAAATCTTGGCATACTTATCATTCAGAACATGCCAGTTCTGAACTTGAATCAACTTTTCATAACACTACACACAGATGTGTACAATACTTGCATGCATCATGGAGTTGGATTTTGAAACAATGTACTATCGCATTAACCTAATTTATGTGCACAAGTTTCGGTGAATATCCCATGAAAAATATACCACAAAAACAAAGTGTGCTACAGAAACACAGCAGATCCAACCTTTTGTCAAAGGGTCCCTGGACTCAAAATGTTAACTCTGCATTTCCTCTCTCCACAGAAGCTGCCAGATCTGCTGAGTTTCTCTAGCAATTTCCATTCTTGTTTCAGATTTCCCTAGCATTTCCCAATTCTGAGATTGTTTGAGTAATGTGTCACCTGATCTGGGAATCAGACAAACGATGTACAGCTCTGAAAGGAGTAATCAACTTGAGATGACAAAGGAGCTGGCCTGGGGGACTTTACTGATTAGCAAATAGTCACACTATATTATTGGAAGATAACAAGATAAGTATGGATCACAATGAGTTTTCAACTCATCCATCCAAACAACCCTGCACACCCCTTATCACGGAATGTAATTGTCTCATAAATAACACCCTTTAGGCCCTATGGGAGCTCATCAGCAACCTTAATTGTTCCCCACAAGAAGAACTTCCTTACTTAATAGTTTTCCTGCAAGAAATGTTGCTGAAATGAACACTGCAAAATGAGGAAGTGTTCAGCAACTCAGGCAGCCTCGAGAGTGTGAGTGAGTGAGTGAGTGTGTGAGAGAGAGCGCGTGTGCGTGTTCTTTGTCTGTGAGCTTTCATCAGAAATTGAAAGAGGTGTGTGACAGGATGGAAAATGGAATGGATCAAATGACAAACGAGTTGGAGGTGCAAGTCGAAAGGGAGTTGTCTTTGTCAGATTTGGTTTTGGGAACAACCCATGGACAGTTTATGGCTTGGAATCGTTTGCTGCTGTCAACTGAGTCTTGAAGAGTCTCTCATCTTAAAGACAATGCAGTTTGTTGTCCGACAGCAATCAGTTACAGGTTACTTTAGTAAGATTGATTTAATTATTTAGTGTAGTGAATCAGTTTAATTAATTAATTTTTAGCTTAGTTAATCAGTTTACCAATTAATTAAATTTCTGGTAAACTGATTTAGCTAAACTAAATAATTCCTGAAACAAAAACAGCAGTTGCTGGAAAAGCTTATCAGGTCTGGCAGCATCTGTGGAGAGAAATCAGAGTTAATGTCCAGAGCTGTTCTCATCTTTTCACTGAGTACTTACCAGTCTTCAGAACAATGTGAGATAGCAACTTTTGCCCCATTGTGTTTTATTGTTCTTTGTTGGTGTTGCTGAGCTTTTCCAGCAACTTCTGCTTTTGTTTCTGATTTACAGAATTCTCAGTCTGTTTGGTTTCTAAATAATTCCTGTGGCGGCTTGATGGGCTGAGTGGCTTTCCTCTGTGCTGTAACAATGCTGTGATGAACATTGTCACAATCCATCATCAGTTTGGGTGGAGTGTAATTCAGTGCCTAACATTAATCCTTGCAGAACCATCACCGAATGCGAAAGGAACAGGACAAAGAAAGGAACAAAATTGTGGGTAGAGAAGGTGTGAATGGCAGAATGGTGGTCAGCTGCCAACTGACAGCAAAAGAAAACAGATAAAGAATCTAAACAGAAATACACAACCACAACAAAGAAACAGGAGACACAATGGGGCTGACGTTGCTATCTAAAGTTGTCCCAAAAGCTGGCAAGTGCTCAGTGAAGAGATGTGATGCTGTTTGTTCAGCTTGTCTGGAGTCTCCCTGGAACACTGGAGGTGATCGAGGCTGGAGATGTGGCATGGAGCAACAAATGAAATGTCAGATGACTGGAAGCTCGGGATAAAGCTTACAGAGTGAATTGAGGCAGTTCTGCAATGTGGTCACCCAAACTGCGTTTGGCTTTCCCACCCTTCCAGTTTATCTTAAATGGTGTCCAGCTTTTTATGTGTGTGTCACACCCACAGGTCACCTTCAAGTATTCCAACACAGGCTTGATTTATGACTTGTTGCTTGTGGGAGGGTTTTGAGGGATCAATCGCTCCATCACTCATCACCCAGCCTGTGTCTTGCCCTTTGAATCAAGGTAGGGTGGCACGGTGACTCAGTGGTTAGCACAGCACCAGTGACCCCGGTTCGATTCCAGCCTCGGGCGACTGTCTGTGTGGAGTTTGCACGTTCTCCCCGTGTCTGTGTGGGTTTCCTCTGGGTGCTCCAGTTTCTTCCACAGTCCAAAGATGTGCAGGTCAGGTGAATTGGCCATGCTAAGTTGCCTGTATGTTAGGTGCATTAGTCAGAGGGAAATGGGTCTCAGTGGGTTACTCTTCAAAGGGTCAGTGTGGACTGTTGGGCCAGTTTCCACACTGTAGGGGAATCTCATCTAATCTTAATACAAGGTGCTGATATGGGAAGTGCACTTGAACATGTGCTCAGCGATGACCCCCGTGATGCTCCTGGTGAAAGGCTGGGCAATGGTGATGCTATTAATCATTAGTAGGGACACAGCTCTGCATTACTGCTTACAGGTACTTACACAGCACTGTTAGCAGCTGCATGTCAGTCCAGAGCTGGGTGCTCTGAGTTTTCCCAGGGAAGGAAGACAGGGACAGTTTGAGCAATGCAACGTGATGTGATGTGTCAGATACACAGTAACCCAGTTTCTCATCCTCATCTTATTTAGCCCATGTTATGAATCAGCCTTCCAGCGTTAACTAGTGGCTGAGCAATCAAGGTTGTAGGTGCCAGATTTTACAAAACGTTTGGGACAGCGGCCAGTTGCACTGCACTCACAAACTTTGACAATCATCACTGCAATGTAAAGGCATTGGGACGTCTGATTGTCGTGAAAGGTACTTTATAAATGCACATCTTTCTATTCATATGAAATCATAGAATCCCTACAGCCTGGAATCAGGCCATTCAGCCCAACAAGTCCACACCGACTCTCTGGAGATTAACCCATCCAGACCCATCCCCCTATCCTATTGCTTGACATTTACCCTGACTAATACATCTAACCTATACATCCCTGAACACTATGGGCTATTCACCTAAACTGCACATCTTTGGACTGTGGGGGGAAACTGAAACACCTGGAGCAAACCCACACAGATGCAGGGAAAATGTGCAAACTCCACACAGACAGTCGCCCGAGCCGGCAATTGAATCCGGGTCCCTGGTGTCGTGAGGCAGCAGTGCTAACCACTGAGCCACCGTGCTGCCCTGTGGTGGGCACGTTTCCCTTGCTTCCCCAAACATTAACAGACATCAGTCCACAAGGTTGAAAGTCCAGACTGATCCTGAATTTTCACACCATCCCGTTCCAGGAGCTAATCCCTCTTGGTCTACGTTCCTGAAATTGTTCACGTTGCCCTTTACTTTTGGAATTCCTGCCTGTTGTATTTCTTTCATCCCCAGGACACTTCAGTTTGGATTTCATTTGGTATTCTGACACAGGGGCAGCACAAAATCATTTCGTCTGCCAAGGGATATTATTTAGTGATGCTCGGGGAGGATTAATAAGGTCCCAGGTTTACCATTCCCAGGAATAAAAGACAGGCAAAAAGCTGTTTGCAATTCCCAAAACACCAGTAAAAAGCCCAGAATCCCTGTAATGCAATCATGAAGCAAATTATTCAGTGACTCTGAGCCAATGGCCCAGGAAATTAGCTACCTTTGTTCAAATTGAAATCAAAGTAGATTCCATTCTTCGTTGCACTAGGTCTATTTGCCCAATTGCCGCATTCTTTCACAGGAGGTCTGGGAAGTGAATCAACCACACTGCCCCATGGCCCAACATTTCATTCCTGAAGAAGGGCTTATGCCCGAAACGTCAATTCTCCTGTTCCCTGGATGCTGCCTGACCTGCTGCGCTTTTCCAGCAACACATTTCCAGCACCAACATTTCAACTCCCCCTCCCAGTCTGCCGAGTGCATGCAGGTCCTGGGCCTCCTCCACCACTGTCCCATCACCACCAGATGCCTGGAGGAAGAATGCCTCATCCTCCGCCTCGAAACACTTCAACCCCAAGGCATCAATGTAGACTTCACCAGTTTCGATGCTGCCTGACCTGCTGTGCTTTTCCAGCACCACTCTGACCTAAAATCTGAGAAGTGAATCCTGTCAAGGATGAACATCTCAGAATTCTATTAATAAATTCTGTGCAACTTGGTGGAAAACTTTGAATTTTACAGACAGAGAGAAGGATTTAATCAGCAGGTATATACCCAACTGATAATTATTGTAAAGGTAAAGTCGCTATAGTCTTACCAGATTATGGGGCTGTTCTCTCATTAAAGAGGGAGGTGATTGGTGGGGGTTTAACCTGAGGGTCACTGTTCCTCAGGGGAAGGGAGAGGTTGAGAAGGAGAGTCCTTCCTGGTAACCTCAGCCAGTGTGGGAATTGAACCCAGGGTATTGGTATCACCCTACATCGCTGTCCAGTCAAATCAACTAACCAACCCCTGTGATAGCTGTATTCTTGGTGTGATTTAATAATATCAATATTTAGAGGGCGTTGAAGTGCTAACTTTATTGGAAACTATCTTACTATTGCTACCCCAAAACTGTACAAGAGACAGAGCAAGATCATGAGACATTGCATCACTTTGTGTAATGATATATTTTGTATTTGACTAGCTGATTACACATTTGGAACTAATTTATTTTATTGTAGTAATTAACCATAGTCCATGAGAGACCACTAACATCTCTCTCTTTTAGTTCTATAACTTGAGGGAGACATCTCTCATTTGAACATGAGCCAAGGAAGGAGAGAGGACCTTTCTTACAGCCAGTGCCCATATCATTCTACAGCACATTCTGAGTTAACCAACTCCCCATTATCCAGAGTTAATCAAGTGGACAATCTCCCTGAGTAATTCGTTCTTTTTGGTCATCAGCAGAGGCAATATATCATGAATTTAACTTTCCTAAAAGCTTTCTAATAAACACTGGGTCCATTTTGTGAGTCATCACCACTGCCTCTAATCACCCTTTCACTGTAACTATTAGATTTAGAATCTTTGCAAACACATTAGGCCAAGGGATAAGACTCCCACTGTCAAAATATTCAGGACCTTTTGTTCTCTCAGCAGCCCTCAGGGCATCTGGTGCTAATACACTTCCTCTCTGTACTCTGCTGCTACACTGCATGATGTCAGAGAAAAGAAAATCTTTGAACATTGTGAATGTTAGAGAAATGAAATCAGCCGATGTACCCGAACTCTGTCGGTTTTGTGCAGTTCCTCATGGTGTATCCTGCTCACATTGTTAAAGCCATACTACAAACATCCTCAGCCCCTAAACTACGAGTTGACCGGCTCAGTAAAGAGCGAGAGGTGATCAGGGTTACAACTGTAAGCTGTAGAGGGTCAGATCTCCTGGAGGAGAGTGATCTCTGAAACAGGCTGCCCTGTTTTACTGAATTCCTTCCCGTGACAGCTGAACGTGTTTCTGATCACTTCTGACAAAAGGATGGAGAGGTATTTCCCAAGTCTGTCTAGTCCTGTTAGAAATTTCTATGAGATTCCCCCTCATTCTCCTAAACTCCAATGAAACTATTCCTAGCCAATCCAGTCTCTCCTCGTACATCAGTGCTGCCATCCCCTTTCACAGTATTCTAGATGTGGTTAGATCCCTGTATAAATTAAACATTATACTTTTTGTTTTATAAGGGTGAGAACTAGGTGGTCTTATTGAAATATAGAAGACCCTCAGGGACTTGACAGATTGTTTGCCCATGTGGGAAAGCCTACAATGAGGGGTCTCTCATTTAAGGTGGAAATGAGGATCTTCTTTCTTCACAGAGGCTGGTGTGTCTGTGGAATTCTCTTCCCCAGTGCAGGCGGATCACTGAATATTTTAAAGACTGAGGCAGATAGATTCTGCCATCACAAGGAAACGGAGAAAATACGATGGGAGTAGGCCATTCGGCCCTCTGAGCCTGCTCCACCATTCAATGTGATCATGGCTGATCATGCAATCTCAGTATCCCATTCCCGCCCTCTCCCCATACCCCTTGATCCCTTTAGCTGTAAGGGCCACACTCAGCCCCCTCTTGAATCAATCTAATGAACTGGTCCAACAGCTTCCTACAGGAGAGAATTCTATAGGTTCACGACTCTTTCGGGAAAAAATTCTTCCTCATCTCAGACTGTGATCCCTGGTTCTGGACTTCCCCAACATTGGAAACATTCTCCCTGCATCTAGCCTGTCCAAGCCCTTCAGGATTTTATATGTTTGTATAAGAGCCACTCCCTTCACACTCTCAAATTCTAGCGAATACAAACCCATCGATCCAGTCTTTCCTCATGTATCTGTCTTGCCATCCCGGGAATCAATCTGGAGAATCTTCGCTGGACTCCCTCAACAGCAAGAATGTCCTTCCTCAGAGTAGGAGACAAAAATTGCACACAATACTCTGGGCGTGGCCTCACCAAGGCCCTGTATAACTGCAGCAAGGCAGCCTTATTCCAATAGCTGAAAATGTGTTGCTGGAAAAGCGCAGCAGGTCAGGCAGCATCCAGGGAACAGCAGAATCGACTTCAGGAATCCTGAAGAAGGGCTTATGCCTGAAACATCGATTCTCCTGTTCCCTGGATGCTGCCTGACCTGCTGCGCTTTTCCAGCAACACATTTTCAGCTCTGATCGCCAGCATCTGCAGTCCTCACTTTCTCCTCAAAGCCTTATTCCAATACTCAAACCCTCTCGCTATGAACGACTGCATGCCATTAGCTTTCCTCAATCTGTCCCAAGTCACCGTGCAGCCACTTAGCATCCTCCTCAGAGCATACACTGCCACCCAGCTTAATGTCGTCGTTGGAGATATGGCATTCAAATCCTTCATCCAAATGATTAACGTATATTGTGAATAGCTAAGGTCCCAGCACTGAATCCTACAGCACCCCACACATCACTGCCTGCCGCTCTGAAAAGGACCCATTTATTTCAATTCTCTGCTTCCTGTCTGCCAACTAGCTCTCTATCCATGTCAATACAATACCTCTGATACCACAAGCTTTAAACTTCCTTACTAATCTCTTGTGTGGAACCTTGTCAAATACCTTTTGGAAATCCACTTATTCATCCTTGTCCATTCAACTGGTCACATCCTCAAAAAATTCCAGAAGACTGGTTAAGCATGATTTTCCTTCAGCGAATCTGTGCTGTCCAGAGTCAATTATGTCACCGCTTTCAAAATGTTCAGTTATTACATGCTTAAGAATTGAGGCCAGCATTTTGCCCACCACCGATGCCAGGCTGATCAACCCATAATTTCCCGTTTTCTTTTTCCCTCCTTTTTTAAAGAGTGGAGTTACATTAGCTAACTTCAGTCCATTGGAACTCTTCCACATTGTACAGAACGCTGGAAAAATGATCACTTATGCATCCTCTATTTCTAGGGCTGCTTCCTAAAGTACTCAGGGATGCAGAGCATAAACCGCTGGGGTCTTATCAAGTTTTAATCCATCAATATCCCCAATACCATTTCTTGACCGATAAGGATTTTCTTCATTTCTCCTTCGTGCTTGACTGTCTCCTAGCATTACTTGTGCCCTCCTTAGTGAAGGCAGATCCAAAATATTTGTTCAACTAGTCTGCCATCTCTTTGCTGTCCATTATGAATTCACCTGATTCTAACTGCAAGGGACCTATGTTTGTCTTTACCAGTCTTTTTCTCTTCACATTTTTTATTTTTATGTTTTCTGCAAGCTTATCTTCATATTCTATTTTCCCCTTCTGAATTAAACCCTTTGTCCTGCTCTGCTGAATTGTAAATTTCTCCCAGTTCTCAGGTTTGCTGCATTCCCTTGCCAATCTGTATGCCTCCTTTTTGGCTTTAACACCGTTCCTGATTTCCTTTGTTAGCCATGGTTGAGCCACCTTCTCTGTCTTACTCTTACACCAGACAGGGATGTACAATTGTTGAAGTTCAGCCCCTTGTTCTTCAAATGTCTGCCACTGCCTATCCACCATCAACTCCTTAAGTATCCTTGGCCAGTTTTTCCTAGCCAATGCATGCCTCATATCAAAGTTAGCTTTCTTTAAGTTCAGGACCCTAGTTTCAGATTTACTTGTGTCACTCACCATCTTAATGAAGAATTCTACAATATTACGGTCATTCTTCCCTAAAGGATCTCGCACCACAATGCTGCTAATTAATCCTCTCCCATTACACAATACCCAGTCTAGGATGGCTTGCTCTCTATTTGGCTCCTCGACATATTGGTTGAAGAAACCATCCCTCATGCATTCCAGGAAATCCTTCTCCATCGCATTGCTGCCAGTTTGGTTAGTCCAATAATATATAGATTGAAGTCACCCGTAATAACTGCTGTACCCTTACTGCATGCATCTCTAATTTCCTGTTTGATTCCATTCCCAAAAAGTCAAAAGTTAATGAGGGGTAGACGTGAAATTATGGGCACAGTCAGATCAGCCATGTTCCTATTGAATGGCAGACCTGGTTTGAGGGACCAAATGGCCTCCTACTGTTCTTAGTTTGTATGTTGGCATGTAATTGTTGTATCAGTGCCACCCAGAACAATGTTTATTTTAACAATTAACTTATGACATTGGTTGTACAGCTCCAACTATAAGTGTTTAACGCTGCAGGAATCTTAATAAAGCCTTATCATAATGATCAGTTTGTCCACGAATCCAGATTTTCGATATAGCCTGTTGTAGGTGCTGTAGAACCAACCATTCACAGGTAATGAGAAATTGCTGGAGAAACTCAGAATATCTGGTAGCAATTGTTGAGAGAGAAAGACTGAGTTAACAGTTTGTGTCTAGGTATGACTCTTCAGAGTTGACATTTCTTCAGGTTTTTTTTCAAGTTTCCAGCATTTGCAGTATTTTGCTTTCACAAACAGTTAATTGTTGGCACTAATCCTCCTTTCTATTCTACTGAATAAATGATATAGTGTTTCAGAGGTGGGTGAACATTGTGTCATTAAATGCGAACATTGTGTCATTAAATGCACACAATATCTTAGAGTCATAGGGTCATAGAGATGTACAGCATGGAAACAGACCCTTCAGTCCAACCTGTCCATGCCGACCAGATATCCCAACCCAATCTAGTCCCACCTGCCAGCACTTGGCCCATATCCCTCCAAATCCTTCCTATTCATATACCCATCCAGATGCCTTTTAAATGTTGCAATTGCACCAGCCTCCACCACTTCCTCTGGCAGCTCAATCCATACATGTACCACCCTCTGCGTGAAAACGTTGCCCCGGCAACATCCTTGGAAATCTTTTCTGAACCCTTTCAAGTTTCACAATGTCGTTCCAATAGGAAGGAGACCAGAATTGCATGCAATATTCCAACAGTGGCCTAACCAATTACCTGTACAGCCGCAACATGACCTCCCAACTCCTGTACTCAATACTCTGACCAATAACGAAAAGCATACCAAACGCCTTCTTCACTATATTCATCCTGCTCAGGTACGTTATGACACACCTCCAGCGCTGTGACACTTGTACCCAGACCTCATGTTTCAAAGGTAGAGCCACCAGAACAACACTGCAAGAAATCCTTCAACTCTTGTTGCTACACTTTTAAAATAAAACTTAAACAAGTTGGACAATAATCACCCTTTAGACAGTAATTGCCCTTTAGACAGTAATCCCCATTTCTATGCTGAATACTGAGGTTAAGGGCCTTTTTGGTCTACAGAGGTAGAGGATAAACTTACTAGTGAGTCTTAATGAGAAGAGGTATTTATTTTCTTACATTATAGCAATAGGTTTAAATTACATATAAATGTGATTAAATCTCTGGGACCTGATATAGTATATCCCAGGGTGTTGTGAGAAATTAGGGAGGAAATTGCAGTGGCCCTTTTAGAAGTATTTGTGTAATCTATAACTAGGGGTGAGGTAATGTTGTGCCTTTGTTTAAGAAGAGATGTAAAGAGAAGCCTGGGAACTACAGACCTGTGAGTCTGACTTCAGTGGCGGCTACGTTATTGGAGTTGATTCTGAGAGATAGGATTTACATGCATTTGGAGAGAAAAAGACTGATTAGGGATAGTCAGCATGGTATTGTGTGTGGGAAATCATATCTCAAATGTAATTGAGTTTTGTGAGGAGTGGTTGATGAGGACAGAGTGGTGGAATTTGCCTACATCAACTTTAGTAAAGCCTTTGACAAGGTTCTGCATGGTAGACTGATTAGTAAAGTTGGATCACATAGGATTCAGGGAGAGCTTGCCAATTGGACACAAAATTGACGGATGGCAGAAGGTAGAGTGTGGTTGTGCGGGGTTGTTTTTTGGACTGGAACCCTATGACCAGCGATGTTCCACAGGGATCGGTGCTGGGTCCACTGGCCGCTTGTCATTTATTGAAATGATTTTGATGAGAATATAGGAGGCGTGCTCAGTAAGTTTGCGGATGACACCAAGATTGGTGATATAGTCAACAATGAAGAAGGTTATCTAAGATTACAAAAAGGGATCTTGATCAATTGGGCCAATGGGCTGAGGAGTGTCAGATGGAGCTTAATTTGGATAAATGTGAGGTGCTGCAATTTGGTAAAACAAACAAGGATAAGATTTATACAATTTTGGTCAGGCCCTAGGGAGTATTTTCAAACACAGAAACCTAGGGGTTCAGGTACATAATTCTTTGAAATTTGCATCACAGGTAGACGGGGTGGGGGTGGGGTTGGTTACGTAGCCATTTAGCACGCTTGCCTTCATTGTTCAGACCTTTTGAGAATAAGAGTTGAGGTTGTACAGAAAGTTGGTGAGGCCACCTTTATGTACTGTGTGTAGTTCTGGTCGCCCTGTTATAGGAAAGACATTATTAAATTGGAGTGGGTTCAGAAAAGAGCTACCAGGATGATGCCAGGACTGGAGGGTTTGAATTACAAGGAGAGACTGAATTAGGGCTGGGACCTTCTATGCTGAAGCGTAAGAGGTTGAGGTTTATAAGCCTTATAGAGGTTTATAAAACCATGAGGGGCATAGATAAGGTGAAGAGTTAAGGGTTTCTCTCAGGTGGGTGAGTTCAAAACTAGGGGGAATATTTTTATGGTGAGAGGAGAAAGTTTTAAAAGGGACCTGAAGGGCAACTTTTTCACAAAACAGGTGGTTTGTATGTGGAGTGAACTGTCAGAGGAAGTGATAGATGCAGGTACAGTTACAACATTTAAAAGACATTTGAATGGGTATGTGAATAGAGGTATATGGGCCAAATGCAGGGAAGTGGGACTGGTTTAGTTTGGGAAGCTTGATCAAGTTGGTTCAAAGGGTTGTTTCCGTGCTGTATCACTCTATGACTCTATAACTAGGGTTAGGCAATAAATGCTGGCCCAGCCATTGATGTCCATGTCCTATGAGTGAAAAGAAAATAGCTAATAGATTAACAGTGGAAAGGTAACAAGTCCTAAGGCATATAGTTGGTGTATCTGTTCAAATTGCCAATCTCAATCCTTCTCAAATTATTCCTCCTTTTGGCCTCTTTTGGAATATTGTGTGCAGTTCTGGTCTCCTTCCTATCAAAAGGATGTTGTGGAACGTGACAGGGTTTAGAAAAGTTTTACAAGGATGTTGCTCGGGTTGGAGGATTTGAGCTATAGGGAGAAGTTGAATAGGCTGGGGCTGTTTTCCCTGGAGCGTCAGAGGCTGAGGGGTGACCTTATAGAGGTTTATAAAATCATGAGGGGCATGGATAGGATAAATAGACAGATCTTTTCCCTGGGGTTGGGGAATCCAGACCTAGAGGGCATAGGTCTGGGGTGAGAGGGGAAAGATAAAGAAGGGACCTAAGGGGTAACGTTTTCACTGAGAGGGTGATACATGTATGGAATGAGCTGCCAGAGGAAGTAGTGGAGGCTGGTACAGTTCAACATTTAAAAGGCATCAGGATGGGTGTATGAATTGGAAGGGTTTCGAGGGATATGGGTCGACATGGAAGAATGTGACCAAAGGGTCTGTTTCTGTGCTGTCCATCCCTGGGACTCTCTGACTGTATGAGAGGTGATCTCGTAAAGACCAATACAATTCTTCAATGGAAAGGCAGTATCAATGAAGGAAAAGATGGCTCCTCTTGCTGGGGTCTGGACAACAGGAGGCACAGTATCGTTTCTCAATCATTCACAAAATGACGGCATCGCTGGATAATCCAGCATTTATTGCCCATCCCTGAGAGGCAGCCACATCGCTGTAGGTCTGGAGTCACGTGTAGACCAGACCAGGTAAGGATCAAAACCGAAAGAACTGTGGATACTGTAAATCTGAAACAAAAACAGAAATTGCTGGAAAAGCTGTAAAGAGAAAGAACTCTCAGTTTGCTCCCTCTATTAGTCTCCCCATCACCACGGCCAGCTGAATGGAGCTGTGACAGTGGATAAACTACACAACCCACTCTGGCTGTCTGACAGAAGGCAGAGACTTGGGATAAAAGGTTCTTTTTCGGAATGGCAGCCGGTGACAAGCAGTGTCCCACAGGGTTCAGTGTTGGGGCCGCAGCTGTTCGCATTATATATTAATGATCTGGATGAAGGGACTGGGGACATTCTAGCGAAGTTTGCCGATGATACAAAGTTAGGTGGACTGGCAGGTAGTACTGAGGAAGTGGGGAGGCTGCAGAAGGATCTAGACAGTTTGGAAGAGTGGTCCAGGAAATGGCTGATGGAATTTAATGTGAGCAAATGCGAGGTCTTACACTTTGGAATAAAGAATACAAGCGGACTACTTTCTAAACGGTGAGCAAATTCGTAAAGCCAAAGTACAAAGGGATCTGGGAGTGCTAGTCGAGGATTCTCTAAAGGTAAACATGCAGGTTGAGTCCGTGATTAAGAAAGCGAATGCAATGTTGTCATTTATCTCAAGAGGGTTGGAATATAAAAGTACCGTTGAGCTACTAAGACTTTATAAAGCTCTGGTTAGGCCCCATTTGGAGTACTGTGTCCAGTTTTGGTCCCCACACCTCAGGAAGGACATACTGGCACTGGAGCGTGTCCAGCGAAGATTCACACGGATGATCCCTGGAATGGTAGGTCTAACATATGAGGAACGGCTGAGGATCCTGGGATTGTATTCATTGGAGTTTAGAAGATTAAGGGGAGAACTAATAGAAACTTACAAGATAATATATGGCTTGGAGAGGGTGGACGCTAGGAAATTGTTTCCGTTAGGCGAGGAGACTAGAACCCGTGGACACAGCCTTAGAATTAGAGGGGGTAAATCCAGAACAGAAATGCGGAGACATTTCTACAGCCAGAGAGTGGTGGGCCTGTGGAATTCATTGCCACAGAGTGCAGTGGAGGCTGGGACGCTAAATGTCTTCAAGGCAGAAATTGATAAATTCTTGATGTCACAAGGAATTAAGGGCTACGGGGAGAATGCGGGTAAGTGGAGTTGAAATGCCCATCAGCCATGATTGAATGGCGGAGTGGACTCGATGGGCCGAATGGCCTTGCTTCCGCTCCTATGTCTTATGGTCTTATGGTCATCTTCAGTTCCCTTCACGATTAACCAGTTAGGGACAACAATGGTAAAGTTACCACTGTCCCAGAGGACGGTAGGGCAGCCCTCTCATTAAAAGGAGACAACTTAGGTGAGTTTAATCTGAAGGTCTTCACACCTCAGCAGAGGGGTAAGGTCAAGAAGGTGGAACCTTCATGGTCACCTCAGCTGGGGTGGGAATTGAATCCATGGTGTTGGCATCATCCACCAGCTGGCCAGCTTACTGCTGTGTAGGCTAATGTACAATCAGTAAAACAGCATTGTGCCCTCTGTCTATTGACACATCACTGATGCAGCAGCTGCTAATGGCAAGTTATTTGGTGTAAGTTATTGCGGGTGCAGGAATCACCACAATGCAAGTGGCAATTTGAATTTTAGATTTTCTCTCATGGCAAGGTCAGCACTTGTATCCCAGGCCATTTCTGAGGGTCATTCAGAGCTGCCAGATGAAGTGGTGGAGGCTGGTACAATTACAGCATTTAAAAGGCATTTAGGTGGATACATGTATACGAATGAGGTTAGAGGGATATGGGCCAAATGCCAGCAAATAGGACTAGATTAATTTAGGATGTCTGGTTGGCACGATCGAATTGGACCGAAGGGTCAGTTTCCGTGCTGTACAATTTTATGACTCAATATCATGAATACATCAGCCAGACCAGGTATCGACAACAGATTTATTTCCCTAAAGGGTATTAGTGAACCAGTTGGGCTTTTAATGAAAAAGGTAGCAGCTACATAGCACCATTGCTGAACATCACAAATTGAGTTTAAGCCGTGTTTTCCAACATAGTGGTGAAGTATCATTACCAGTGGACCAGCAGCAAGAACAAACTCTTGTCAGTTTCTCAGTACTAAACAGTACAGAAGCTGAGAGTTATTGCTTAATCAGCAAGTAGCTGTTTTACATGAGCATAAAACTCAGACATGTCAAGGAAATTGCAAAAACACTTGTCAACATTCAGAAATCTGCATACATTATGTAGCAGCAATCTTTTCACTGACCCTTTGGACATATTGCAAAACCAAAGGGATTTTATTCAAAGCACAAACCCATGTCTTTGCCTCTGAACTGATTTGGTTAACTGTAGAGGTTTTTGAAATAGGGAAGCTGTTTTGTCAGAATTTTAATATCCAGATTTAAAAGGTTAATTGCCAAGTGAGCTGCTAGCACAGCCCCCAGGATGAACAGGATGGTACATTTCCCTGAGGAAGGGAATCAGAAAATGTTATCCTACTTGACCTTGCAAATAACCTCGAGACAGATGGATCAAAGGCAGCATTTGTAGCAGAATGCAGGGGGTTTCTGTTGGTTGGATAATCGACATATTGTAAACTAAATTTAGAAAGGAACATGAAGGAGAAAAATCATTTCTTAAAATTAACTTTGGCATTTCCTCTGTTTCCTTTGAAGATGCACTGTGTAAGCAAATACCTGTTGTTTGAAACAATTACACACTGTAAATAGTACACAGCAGCATCCCATTAACACACTGAGGTGCAACAGCTAGCTGGGGTGGTCGGGGGTGGGGGGGATGGGGGGGGTCTTGTGGCATAATGGTAATGCCCTTACCTCTGAGCCAGGAGACCAAGGTTCAACTCTCAAGGCATGTCATAACATCTCTGAAGAGATTGTTAGGAAAAAGCTGCATCAGTTGTGGCTCATTGATTACTGAGTTCGAATCCCATTCCACATTCTTGAGCATAGCCATCCAGGCTGTGACCCAGCGTCACCCCAAGGGAATAACAATCTGTGACCCAGTGTAACCCTGAAGGAATCTTAGACTGTTGTTATGGACCAGGCCAGACCCCCCTCAAAACATTTCAGGAAGGTAACCCAGACCCTAGCTTTGCGAGTTGTTTTAAGAAGGTGCCAAGTGAATATTCCAGGAGGGATGCAGCTAGTCCAACCTCTCAGTTTTAAACAAAACAGAATTTATTTACAGAGTACTGAACAAAACATCAATAAAAGAGAACCAAATTTAGAATGACTTAGCCGATCTGAAAACCTATCACCCAACACTAAAACACAATTTAACAAAGAGCTGGTCCGATTTCCTGCAACATCCCATAACACCACCCCTTGGCAAAAAGGTATATTCAAACACAGGCTCTTACAGGAGCGAGATGTTAGAGAGAGAGAAGATCAGCATGGAGCTCCTACTGTGGGTCACCAGCTAAAACTTGACCAGTAGGTTCAAAACAGACTGTTTGCTAAGACCAAACTAAACCAAACCAGAATTAAACCCTGAACTGGGAGTACTGGCCACTCCCCTTTCATTGTTTAAGAGTTTTAAAAGAGAAACTTAAAAGCCTTTTCAAGTAGATATTTCCAGACATATCAGAACCTCTACCTTTACAATCCCTCTTGGAAAAAAAATCAAAGGCAACATAACCTTGTTAAAGGGGCAGCATCGTCACACTGTGATCCGGTGTAATCCTAAGGGGATTGTTCATTGGATAGGTACAGGGACTGCCTTTCTGGGGCAGCGTTAAACTGAACTGTCCACAAAGTGAGAGTAAGAACTCCCATGAAAATGTTACAAACAACAACAGGGCAAAAGCGAGGACTGCAGATGCTGGAAATCAGAGTTTAGATCAGTGTGGTGCTGGAAAAGCACAGCAGGTCAGGCAGCATCCGAGGAGCAGGAAAACCGACGTTTCGGGCAAAAGCACTTCATCAGGAATGAAGGCAGAGAGCCTCTGGGTTGGAGAGATAAATGGAAGGGAGTGGGGCTGGGGAGAAGGTAGCAAAGAGTACAATAGGTGAATGGAGGTGGGGATGGAGGTGATAGGTCAGAGAGGAGGGTGGAGTGGATAGGTGGGAAGGGAGATTGGCAGGTAGGACAGGTCATGAGGATGGTGCTGAGCTGGAAGGTTGGAACTGAGGTAAGGTGGGGGGAAGGGAAATGAGGAAACTGGTGAAGTCCACTTTGATGCCCTGGGGTTGAAGTGTTCTGAGGCGGAAGATGTAGCGGGTGGTGAGGGAGCGGTGGTGGAGGAGGCCCAGGACCTCCATGTCCTCGGCAGAGTGGGAGGGGGAGTTGCAATGTTGGGCAATGGGGCAGTGGGGTTGATTGGTGCGGGTGTCCCGGAGATGTTCCCTAAAGCGCTCTGTGAGAGGCATCCAGTTTCCTCCTTGGCCAATAGTTTTTATTCAACTGGTGACCACTTAATTAGATGAGCACATTGTGACCTATGGGATCTTGCTGTGTGCAAATTGGTTGCCATGTTTCCAACATAATATTTTGGAAGTACCTCCTTGGCCATTAAGCAAGTGGGAACTTCCTAAAGCCATGATAGGCACTATATAAATGCACATTCATTTTGTAAATGGCAATCCAGTGGTCAGAATCAAATTGTTAAAAATCAGACAGCGGTTTTGAATTGTTTGTAACAATCAGTGTAAATTGGTGTCGATGATGAATCTCCACCATGCCAGCCCTCGCATTTTCAGCTGGGGATTTTAATGAGGCATTAACATCGAGCTGTACCAGAGATAGGGGACAGTATAAACCTCAGAGCAGGAGTACTACAAGACTTCAGAGTTGTGCTTTAAAGCGATATTTGCTCACCTGTTCTGCTATGATAACCGTCGCATGTTCAGTCTTGTCTCTGTGCCTCTGAGTGCAGGCTTGAGGGGCTGAATGGCCTCTTCCTGTTCTCATATTCCCATATTCAGGTTGATGTAACCTCTAGTGCATACTGTACCTGCTGCTTTACATGCACAGGGTATGTGCAGATTATCTTTATTTTGTTTCCATTTCATGTTTACAGTAGAAGTTGGGGAAGTAAGTGTGTGGAAAGTAATGATAATTTTGTAGGTGTTGTGATGATTAAAGGTTTGGCATTTTGATTAGTCAGGCTTTGATACGGCAGTAGAATTGTTACAAGAATCCTCATCTCTTTGTATTCTTTAACGTTCCTCACTTACATAGGCACTGCATGTGTTTCATATCAGATAATAAAGGTGTGTGGATGTGGCTGGAACTATGTGATAAAACAGAGCTGGAATGGACTCATGTGTCAGTGCTTTTCAAATGAAAGGTGGTGTGGAACGTGTGGTCATCACCATTTATATGCCTGTAATGATAAAATAGTAGATGATAATGACGGTACTCGATGGACATATCTTATAAAATTTCACAGAAGTATGTCCAAATGGATTTGACTCACATTCTAGAGGAACAAGAGCGATTCATACTGAGTTTAAAAACAGCCACAGACAGGACAACTTTATTTGAACTCTGTTATTATTATGTTGAGTGTTTGATGGACAGACCGTTGTAAATGTTGCCCAGGGCACCAATGTCTTGGGGATGATGTTTGCAACAGGATACAGAGGATAGCCATCAGAACAATATCTGTTGCATCAGAGTAACTGGGATAGAGCCCAGGGGTCATTGTCAGTAAGTGTTTGTACTGCCTGTTGTGCAAATTGATTTGATTCAGAGTTTGATGGGGAGCTATCTGGGGAGGGGATTACACCAGCATGTGTTGCTTTATGATTGCTTATATAAACCGAGCTGAAGGTGGTGTTTACAGACAGGATTACACAGTAAGCTATCAGACTGCAGTTCACACATCAGCAACGATTGCGCTGCAAACATAAGAGTCTCAGTGACATAGTTAGAATCTTACAGAGAAAAACATCACAGCCTAAGAATAAGGGGTAAACCAGGACTGAGATGTGGAAGAATTTCTTCACTCGGAGAGCTGTGAACCTGTGGAATTCACACCCCAGGAAGCAGTTGGTGCCAGTTTATTAGATATATTTAAGGGGGGGGGGGGGTGGGTGGGTGTGGCCCTTGCAGCTAAAAGGATCCAAGGATATGGAGAGAACGTGGGAATGGGAGACTGAGATTTCATGATCAGCCATGATCTGATTGAACAGTGGAGCAGGCTCGAAGGGCCAAATGCCCTAGTCCTGCACTGATTCTCTATGTTTGCTGATTTGAATAAAACATCTAATGTAGAAACAAAATGCATTTTTATTTTGGTTTAGTTTAATAAATTTGCCAAATGTATATAGCATGACATTGATAGGTGCACACATATTTCCCATTTGAAGGCATGCAATTCATGAATAAAATGCATTCTCCTCAGCGCCAATAAATATATTCCTTCATTTCATTGTGTTGTGTGATTTATAAAGAGCATTCTGTAGTGCACAAAAACAGAAATTGCTAGAAAACCTCAGCAGCTCTGTCAGCACCTGTGGAGAGAAATCCCCGAGTTACTGCTTTGAGTCCAGTGACTTTTCCTGAGAACTCAGTTGAGTTTTTCCGGCAATTTCTGTTTTGTTTCTGATTTCCTGCATCCACAGTTCTTTTTGTTTGGGTTTTGTTCTATGATGCAGATGGATTTGCATCAGGAATGAGTTTCGTGATCTGCAATGTAATATGGAATTGATGCCCATTCCTAGTAGTGTCTGAAACTTACAGATTTAGAAAGTTGGGCTTGCGCAGTGTGTGATGATCTCAGTCAGGACAGGAAGTACCCTGGAGATTTGGCTTTGGGACAGTAATATCGAGGACATCTGTCTTTGTTCAGGAGGTGCTTGGCTCCTGAAATGTTAAAGAACAATTATGACTAAGGCTGAACTATTGACAGGCACGGACGGAATGGAGTTATCTTCTGCTCCTGCCAAACATATTGTTGTTTTGAACAATTGGGTCATAGTGACAGCACAAATAAACATCTGACTCATTCAGAAGGGTCCTCTCTGGTTGATACCATCCAGCGTTCTATTGTAGAGGCTTCACAATGCGTGGGCCACATGTCTGCATGAGAATCTTAGTCAAAACAATGAGACAATAACTACAATTCAGAGCTAAAGGAATCAAAGAGTGTGGGAAAAAGTAGGATCAAGGTAGTTGTAGTGATTCTAATTAGGTCAACCAGGTGGACCTCCTAGAATATGAGTTCCCTGATTCAGGCTGTTAAACTGATCTAATCAGGGAGCCCTGGCTGATAGATATAAATAGGAGTGTCAGGGGTTCTCTGAGGGAGCTGGATCAATGTCAAGTATAATGCACGTGGGTGACTTGGTGACGGAATACCAGACTCTGTGGATTTATTTCAGTAGTGAGTTGGATGATCAGCCATGACCATATTGAACAGTGGAACAGGCTTGAAGGGCTGAATGGCCTACTCCTGCTCCTAGATTCTACATTTCAGTGTTTCTTAAGTTCTCTTTTTCAAATTCAACACACCATAATAAAAAAAAACCTGTTATAATGCACCTCAGAAGCAGTTGAGACTGAACAGAGATCTTCAGGTCTAATTGTACGGCCACATCATTTCATCACAAGACCCTAACCATTAACATGGTCTACCAACAATTTAGTGAAGTCACAAGTACACGAGCTTTGGGATTTCACTCACAATTTGTGAAAATATGGGATTGTCAAAAAAAAAGGGTTCCCTCATGGTTCAGGGAGTGAAAGCTGCCAGTTTTACCCAGTCTGGAGCCCCACATCAATGTGGTTTACTTTTAATTGTCCACTGAGGTCTTCTCCTATTTTTTATTCATTTATGGGATGGAGGCATCACTGGCTGGGCCAGCAATTATTGCTCATCCCTAGTTGCCCCTTGAGAAGGTGGGGATAAGTTACCTTCTTGAGCTGCCATGGAGCAGCACAGTGGCTCAGTGGTCAGCACTGCTGCCTCACAGCACCATGGACGCGGGTTCAATTCCAGCCTCAGGTGACTGTCTGTGTGGGGTTTGCACATTCTCCCTGTGTCTGTGTGGGTTTCCTCCCGCAGTCCAAAGACGTGCAGGTCAGGTGAATTGGCCATGCTAAATTGCCCATAGTATTCAGGTTAGGTGCATTCGTGTGGGATAAATATAGAGTGGAAGGAGAATGGGTCTGGGTGGGTTACCCTTCGGAGGGTCGGTGTGGACTTGTTGGGCCAAATGGCCAGTTTCCACACTGTAGGGAGTCTATGAGCCGCTGCAGTCCATGTGCTATGGGTTGACCCATAATGCAATTAGGGAGGGAATTTCAGGACTTTGGCCCTATTTGATCCAGTTAGTCCAATAGGGATAGACACATAAACATTGGAATTTAAATCAGAGTGATGCTGGGAAAGCACCAGCAGGTCAGGCAGCATCCAAGGAGCAGGAACAAAAAAAAATATCGACGTTTCGGGCAAAAGCCCTTCATCAGGAATCATTCCTGATAAAGGGCTTTTGCCCGAAACATCGATTTTCCTGCTCCTCGGTTGCTGCCAGACCTGCTGTGCTTTTCCAGCATCACTCTGATCTAAACTCTGGTTTCCAGCATCTGCAGTCCTCACTTTTGCTGACATAAACATTGGCACCTGGATCCCAAAAATTATCAAACAAAATGTACGGAGACTGTGATGGAGTAAATTCATTTATTTACAGTTCAAATTGGACACTTCCACCCAATCCAAACCAAAACCCAACAAACATATTGTTGAATTTTAGCGCTTACTTTACACTTTTCGTGTATCTCAGGAAGTAACCATAGCAACAGGAATTATTAACCTTATTCATTAGATTTTTGTGAATGATGCTAGGGCTTTATAATGTAAGTAGGTAATAGACCAAACATGGGTCATTAGATCTGAAATGTTAACTTTGCTTTCTCTCCACATATGCTGCCAGCCCTGCTGAGTTTTCCCAACAGTTTCTGATTTTGTAATAGATAGTAATTTGTGTTATTCTGTAGAAGATGTTCTATTTAACATACAAGATATATTTCTATAGCTCCTTTGTTGCAGTAAAATGCTCCCATGTGCTTTACGTGTACAATATAAAGAAATGGAAATGTGTTGCTGGAAAAGCGCAGCAGGTCAGGCAGCATCTAGGGAACAGGAGAATCGACGTTTCGGGCATTAGCCCTTCTTCAGGAATGAGGAAAGTTTGTCCAGCAGGCTAAGATAAAAGATAGGGAGGAGGGACTTGGGGGAGGGGCGTCGGAAATGTGATAGGTGGAAAAGGGTCAAGGTGAGGGTGATAGGACAGACCTGGAGTACTGTGTGCAGATTTAGTTTCCTTAATTAAGAAAGGATGTACTGGCACTGGAGGGGGTGCAGAGGAGGTTCACTAGGTTGATTCCGGAGTTGAGGGGATTGGCTTATGAGGAGAGGCTGAGTAGACTGGGATTATAGTCATTGGAATTCAGAAGAATGAGGGGGGCGGATCTTGTATAAACATATAAAATTATGAAGG
>NC_057732.1:52964832-52986073 GCF_004010195.1 Chiloscyllium plagiosum
CTAGGAATCCTCCAACCACAAGGGATGAACTCGGGTTTCACCAGTTTCCTCATTTCCCCTCCCCCCACCTTGTCTCAGTCAAATCCATCGAATTCAGCACCGCCTTCCTAACCTGCAATCTTCTTCCCGACCTCTCCGCCCCCCCCCCAGTCTGACCTATCACCCTCACCTTGACCTCTTTCCACCTATCACATTTCCGACGCCCCTTCCCCCAAGTCCCTCCTCCCTATCTTTTATCTTAGTCTGCTGGACCAACTTTCCTCATTCCTGAAGGAGGGCTAATGCCCGAAACGTCGATTCTCCTGTTCCCTTGATGCTGCCTGACCTGCTGCGCTTTTCCAGCAACACATTTCCATCTCTGATCTCCAGCATCTGCAGACCTCACTTTCTCCACAATATAAAGAAAACATGGCACATAAACAAATACTGGCCCAGAAGACCAAATACATTGTCAAGGAAATAGGTAGAGGAGCGATTTAGAGGGGAAAAGGCAGGGTGGGAGGCAGAGAGGGTTAGGGAGGACATTGCAAAGTTGGGGCACAGCTTGCTGAAGGCACAGCCAACAGTGATAAGTGATACAAACTGGAAATACTCAAATGACCATAGCTTGAACAACATAAATATGTTGGAGGGATAAGTGGCTCTCGATGATTATTGGGAAAGGGTGGAGTAAGATGATGGAGGGACTTGTAAACAAGGGTGAGAACCAATCAGATAGTTGTTGCCAGGCAGAAGGCATTTATCATCAATAACTAGTCACTTGTTTTCAAAAGTTGACACAACCTTTGGCTCCAGCCCATGTGCAAACTGCACTGGAAGTGGCAGCTGTGTAAACAGTGCTTGCAATGAGAGCCAAGTTGCTTTTTTTTTAAAGCATGCAGCAATCCTCCAACAATTGGTTTGAAAACAGTTGTTTCTCATTTCAGTTTGCAATTAAAATTAGAGAAAAATAAAGACACAATGTTCATAAATGTAATAGAATTGATTTAATAAGATTCGATGTTTCTTTTTCAATATATTCCCCACTTTTCATTATGAATCTTATGAGATATAATCAGACTGGATTCTCTTTAGAAGTTAATGTCACACTGCAGTGATTAGGGTGGCCTGTGGTTTTCTGTCTGCAGATTTAACCTTTTTCTCTCATTGTACTCCTCTGTGGATTGCCCCCTTGATGGGCTGGAAAGGTTTGTAAGCTTCAGCAATCCCTAGAGTGACGCTTTCAGGAGCTCTTTCCCTTGACCATGGGAACTGTCCACCTTCCTGTACCCATTCTAAAGTAGGAGAAAGTGAGGTCTGCAGATGCTGGAGATCAGAGCTGAAAATGTGTTGCTGGAAAAGCGCAGCAGGTCAGGCAGCATCCAGGGAACAGGAGAATCGACGTTTCGGGCATAAGCCCTTCTTCAGGAAGCCCTTCTTAAGCCATTCCTGAAGAAGGGCTTATGCCCGAAACGTCGATTCTCCTGTTCCCTGGATGCTGCCTGACCTGCTGCGCTTTTCCAGCAACACATTTCCAGCCCCATTCTAAAGTAGGGTCACTGGACTCGAAACATTAACCTTGTGCTTCTCCCTCCACAGATGCTGCCAGATCTGCTGAGTTTCTCCATTTAATTTCTGCCTTTGTTTCAGATCTCCAGCATCTACAGATCTTTGTTTTATTTCACTGTTGAAGGTAACACAGGCTCAATGATTTTAATCAAACTGCAAAGCCAAGAATCTCAAAATCCACTCTTCAATGATCAATATCATCCAACAGTTATGACATTCTACTGTCTACTCTTCATGGATGACTCTGTGACTAATCTGTATATTGAGTTTTAACTTTTATCTTCTTCAGAGGGGGCTTACTGCTTATTCCTAACATTTTTATTTCTTCTCCAGTTTCGTAACTAACAAAGTCACTCATTCATTACCCGAAGATAGCCTGATAAAATCAGTCCTTTTAAATGTAAACCCAGTTGGTCCAAGAGGAATTTATCCACAAGGGAAGGGATCAGTTTTTAAACTAACCTTGTGAGCAGCCGAGGGTTGGGATAAGGGCTGGTTAAAGAAGGGAGCCAGTTCACTTCCCCTCAACCAGGAGCTGAATGACTTGATGCTTTGCCGTTCCTTCAGTGTCACTGGGTCAAAATCCTGGAACTTCCTCCCGAAGGGCATTGTGGGTCTACCTACAGCACATGGACTGCAGCGCTTCAAGAAGGCAGCTCACCCCCACCTTCTCAAGGGGCAACTAGGGGCGGGCAGTAAATGCTGGGCCCAGCCAGCGACACTCACGTCCCTTGAACGAACAATTAAACAGACTAAATTATCCTTGTCTCAGAAAATGGCACCATGTGACAGTCTCATTCATTAACGACCAAAATGTAAGATTTTTAATACATTTGATTTGAAATAAATTATTGCAGACTTGAGGAAGTGATTGACTGGTCTAGTTGTCTAACATTATTTTGATTGTGTAAATATAAGAAACAATGTTATTAGAATTGGAATTAGAATCCCTACAGTCTGGAAACAGTCTCTTCAACCCAACAGGTCTCTACCGACCCTCTGCAGAGTAAGCCACCCAGACCCATTCCCCTACTCTATATTTACCCCCAAACTAATGCATCTAGCAAATGTTTGTCTCATTATTACCAGTCACAGGAGAAAAAGACAGAGATGGCATTACACAACTCAACTCAGAGAGATGTCATTGGGGGCTTTGATAAGTGACCCAATGACATAGGTCCGTGTCTCACTGAGATATTGCATTGACACATTTGTGGGTTAAAGCTTACAAAACATAATCCATAGCTGAGGATCCAGGAATGTAAGGTGATCATGGAGCATTTGCAGACGGCACTGTTTAATTGTCATTCACATTTCAGACAGTGACTGACAAATAGGCAGAACCAGACTGTTACACAAATTGTTTTAAATTTAGCAAGCAATTTTGAAGGTGCAATGTCTGTAAACCACTTCATTAATACCATATAGAATTAAACAAACATAGAATTGCTATTTGTGTGTCACTAAGACCAACTATTTAAGGATGAACTGAGAGATAAACTCAGAGATTGCTGTGATTTTTTTCAGCCTGCACTGTTATTGATCATTGCTTTGATAGACAAGTTACTTGGGTTGAAATATAAGACATAGCAATGTTGAAGATGTAATTTTCATATGGTTTTCCAATTCTTGGTTTTTGATAACCAGAGTTAAGTTTCACTTAGTTAATGCTGCATTTTACTCAGGCTGCTTGTTTAATATTCTTTTGTTCATTTGCTTAATGCAGGATGTGTAAGTGATCAATTTCAGGTTTCCTTTTTTAATTCAAAGCCAACACCAATTCTTATGTGGATCAGGGTAAATTCTTTGCTGAAACACAACCAGAAATTGCTGGTGAAACTCAGCAGGTCTGACAGAGAAAGCAAAGTTAACATCAGATTCAAAATGTTAACTCTGTTTCTCTCTCCAAAGGCACTGCCAGACCTCCTGGGATTTTCCAGGAATTTCTGGTTTTTTGTTTCAGATTTCCAGCATCTGCAGCCCTTTATTTTATATCAAATACTTTTCTTACTCACTCAGGGGGCACGGGTGTTGGTGACAAACCCACACTCAAGAGGGCGAGCGTGAGCTGCCCTCTTGAATACATCTGAGTGCCTTGCGAGTCCATCTCAGTGGCAGCTAAGAGTGAACCACATCGCTGTGGGTCTGGAGTCACATACAGGCCAGACTTCATAAAGCAGGTAAAGTTCCTTAAAAAGATTTAGTGAGTCATATGGGTTTTAACAATCTTGTATTTTCATGGCTCTCACTACTAATAACTTTGTTTACCAAGTTTATTCAATGCACTGAATTCAAATTCTCTAGCTCCGACAATGAAATTTGAATTTAGTATCATCAAGTCATCAGTTTGGGCCTTTACATCGCAAGCATAGTACCACAGTCACTCTGTGATCATACTTCCAAGTCAGAATCACCACCTCTTGGTCATTATCAATACACTGGACGTAGCTGTTTATGAATTTACTTCATTGAACAGGTAAAGTGTGAAGAAAAGAGTTAGGAAAGAGATATACTGTTAATCTACTTAAAAAACAGGTGTCTAGGTCAAGCCTCTTTGACGACTATTCCTTCACCTGTCAGTCTTGGCTCAGGATAGTCCTAGTCTGAATGAGGAGGTTGTGGGTCAGTGTTTCCCTGCACTGACCTGATGGAGTGCTGCATTATTGGAAAGCTGGGTTTTATTAAAACTGAAGCATTGTCTGCTCTTGCAAGTGGAGTCAGAAAGATCGATGGAGCGGTCTGAAAAACTGTGAGACAGTTCTCTCAACATCTGAAAGCCCTAAAACAGACAACTTTGTCTCTTACCTCATTGCTGTGCAGCAGAGCTGTGGAACTCTTACAGCATGGTGATGAGTCCTTTGGTCTGATACTCCAGGTTCACCTCCCATTCAGGATTTTTAAAATTCACCTGTGGGATGGCCCTAAAACAGACAACTTTGTCTCTTACCTCATTGCTGTGCAGCAGAGCTGTGGAACTCTTACAGCATGGCGATGAGTCCTTTGGGTCTGATACTCCAGGTTCACCTCCCATTTCAGGATTTTTAAAATTCACCTGTGGGATGTGGGTGTCACTAGCTGGACCCAGTATTTATTACCCGCCCCTAGTTGCCCCTTGAGAAGGTGGGGGTGAGCTGCCTTCTTGAACCGCTGCAGTCCATGTGCTGTGGGTAGACCCACAATGGCCTTAGGGAGGGAATTCCAGGATTCTGACCCAGTGACACTGAAGAAACGGCGATATATTTCCAAGTCAGGGTGGTGATTGACTTGGAGGGGAACTTGCAGGGGAAGGTGTTCCCATGTATTTGCTGCCCTTATTCTTCACGATGGAAGTGATCATGGGTTTGAAAGATCTTTGGTAATTTTCTGCAGTGCATCTTGTAGACAGTGCACACTACTACAACTGAGCTTCAGTGGGTGAGGGAGTGGATGTGGTACCGACCAAGCGTGGGCTGCTTTCTCCTGGATGGTGTCGAGCTTCTTGAGTGATGTTGGAGCTGCTCCCATCCAGGCAATCCAGGAGGCAGCACACTCCTGATTTGTAGCTTGTAGATGGTGGACAGGATTTGAGGAGTCAGGAGGGGAGTTACTAGTTGCAATATTCCAAGCCTCTGACCCATTGTTGTAGCCCAATGTGTTTATTTGGTGAGTCCAGTTGAGTTTCTGGTCAATGGTAACTCCCAGGATGTTGATAGTGGGGGATTCAGTGATCATAGGACCATTGAATGTCAAGGAGCGGTGATTAGGTTGTCACTTCTTGGTGATAGTCATACTGGTGTGGCACAAATATTATATTGCCACTTGTCACTTGTCAGCCCATTTGATGAGCATGAAGATCATTATATGGCAAGTCTGCTTGTTAATCAATCTGCAAATCATTATGTTGTGTCTACAGCATCAATAGGAATGACAGAGTCTCTTTGTTACAGAGTAGCACAAAATGCAGCCTCTTGGGACAAGCCAAAAATTTGTTCCAGCTTTGGAAATAGACACAAGAATGAGCCTCATCAGAATAAATTCACGGGATCTTGCTGTGCAACAATCAGCTGTGTGTTTTCTCTGCTCCCTTATTCTACCCCATTTCTAGGAAGTTCTCGAACATTGTGCTTTGAAATGCATTTTTGTTCCATCAAACCTTTCAGTTACATTGCCTGGATTCCTACCTTGGTCTCAGTGCCCAATTGGTCAAGGAAGCATCTTTAGTCTATTTAATGCTATCAAATATATCGCTGCTCCTCCAGTGTCAAAAACTGGCTGACAATTCTGGAATTCCCTCCCTAACCCCATTGTGGGTCTACGCGCACCACGTGGACACCAATTGTTCAAGAAGGCGGCTCAGCACTACCTTCTCAAGGGCAACTAGGGGCAGGCAATAAATTCTGACCTAGTCAGCAACACCCACATGCCGTGAGTGAATAAAAAATGTTGTACAAAATTATTTTCCACTCAGTATGTGATACCAACATGGATAAGACTGTAAGACTATAAAGCATGGAAGCAAAAGTAGACAAATTAGGCTATCGACTCTGCCATTCATTTGACAATCCTCAATGCCACCTTCCTACCTTTTCTCCATAAGGTTGGATTCCCTTCCTGATTACAAGTCTGTCTAGCCTGGCCTTAACGCTGATAAACGTGTTTCATTTCAAGCAACCGTGAAGATAAAAACATCTTCAAATTTAGTTTTGAATCTTGAAGATATCTTGCCATTAAGAGTTAGGAGTTGGATATACGTTTTGGGTCTAAAGGGATCGAAGGATATGGGGAGAAAATGGGAGCAGGGTCTGGAGTTGAATAATCAGCCATGATCACATTGAATGTTGGAGCAGGCTTGAGGGGCCAAATGTCGAGAGTGTGATGCTGGAAAAGGACAGCAGGTCAGGCAGCATCCGAGGAGCAGGAGAATCGATGTTTTGGCCAAGAGCCTTTCATCAGTAAAGAGGCTGGGAACCAAGGCAGGGGGGTGGAGGGATAAATGGGAGGGGGTAGGGCTGAGGGGAAGGTAGCTGAAAGTGCAACAGGTGGATGGAGGTGGGGGTAAAGGTGACAGGTCAGAGAGGAGGGTGGAACGAATAGGTGGGAAGGGAGATAGGCAGGTAGGACAGATCATGAGGATGGTGCTGAGCTGGAAGGTTGGAACTGGGGTAAGGTGGGGGGAGGGGAAATGAGGAAACTGGTGAAGGCCTGGAGGAAGAACGCCTCATCGTCCGCCTCGGGACCCTCCAACCCCAGGGCATCAATGTGGATGTGACCAGTTTCCTCATCTGTCGAATGGAATGGGAGTTTGTCTCTGAGAGGGCAATTAAAAATCATGTCACATTCGGGAACTTCAATGAGTAGAACATGTCTTCAGGACGGATGGCCTTGACAATAGAGGCCATTGAAGTAATCAATGTTTATTCTGCAGGAGGAGAGTGCGTGTCCATTGGTGACTTTCAAGAACTGTACATTTTAGAAAAATCTTTAATAAGGATATACATTTGGCACAGAAACTGCGGCAACAATTTCCAATGTCTCCAGGCTTTCATATGTAACATGAAAATGGCTCATTAGGAAAAGATATTGAAATTGAGTTTCCACCCACATGACTCCAGTAAATAGGTAAAAACCTCCAAACAAATTCAGCATGAATATCATTTCTCAAAGCAACGTTTTTATTTATGCTTTGGTGTAACACGGGTGGAGGGTGTGCCACCACTTCAGGGATTTGTTGTCTGAAGTGATCAGGATATACAAACAATAAATGGATACAACTGCTCCTGGGTATTGTTGTACAGCAAGAATACATTTCATGCAACTTCCAAAAGATACTGGGAACAGGAAACAAGTGGTAATGCATTTCAAGATTGCCAATAACTGCAAGGAATAATAAAAATAATTATAAATGACACCTTGACTATTGCAGTCAATTGCAGAACAATTAATTATAAACACAAGGTAGGAGATTTGAAATTTGAAACAATTAGGATTTTTATTACCTAAAATGGAAATGTTGGAAATGATTGACTTTAAGCTGATCAGAACAGTTTGGCTGAAAGGACAGCACTGACCCGCTGGATTTGTAACAGTAACTCAGTCTCTCTCTCAAAGTTTGTGAGAAGATTTGTTCCATCAAATAGGACAAACAGGACAAACCTATATAGGACAAACAGGAAGACAGCTAACGATCCGCATCCACGAACATCAACTAGCCACGAAACGACACGACCAGCTATCCCTAGTAGCCACACACGCAGACAACAAGCAACATGAATTCGACTGGGACAACACTACCATTATAGGGCAAGCCAAACAAAGAACAGCCAGGGAATTCCTAGAAGCATGGCACTCATCCACAAACTCCATCAACAAACACATCGACCTGGACCCAATATACCGGCCACTACAGCGGACAGCTGAAACTGACAACCGGAAGCGGCAGGGACAGGCCACTATAAATGCCGGAGGAAACACCACAGAAGTGCTTCACAGGAGGCTCCCAAGCACTGAGGATGTCAGCTAGACAGGGGACGAAACGTTTGCAACAAAAACTTCCAGCTCGGCGAACAGAACCTCAGTCTCTCTCTCTCTCTCTCTATCCACAGAGGCTGCCCGAGTTGCTGAGTATTTGTGGTGCGTTCTGCTTTTACTTTATGTCTCCAGCATCTGCAGAACTTTGCTTTAATTACTTGAACCACTGAGAACACAGGGAACTCTTCACAGAAAAGGCAGATTATTCCCAGTCTAAAGCACAAGAAGTTTAACATTGTAGATAACCATTTTCAAAAAATAGCTTGGAATAGTTTGGTGGACAGAATTACAGAATTGTTATGGTGTAGCAGGAGGCCACTCGGCCCACTGCTTTTATTATCTAGTGCCAATCTCCTGCCTTTTCACCCTCTCCCCACACAATGTGACTATGAAGTGTCAATTCCTCCAAAGCTGCCAGTAATTACGACAATAAGTTGAATATTGTACTCAGTTACCCAGTTGCACAGATACTTTCAGACACATTGAATAGAATAAAATATGCAACTCCAAATCCAGGTCTGAATGCAGAATAATTGAGGTCCACATAAGAATACCAAGCAACAAAGTAAATTACATTTAAAAAATACATTAGTTCTGAAACCAAAGTGGTATTTTCTCCATTTCCTTTTCCAAATTGGAGTTCCTCTTGTTACTGCCGATTTACAACAACCAATAATAAAGAAGAAATTACTTTGTAAGTGTTGTCACTAAATCATTGTGTTATTTTCTTCCACTTGTAAAACAGGTTTCTCTTCCAACCCTTCTGCCATCGCTACGCTGAAATCACCTCTATGTTGTCTGTCATGCTCTGGGAAGTATCTTGTCTCTATTTGACATTTCTTCATGTCAAAGTAACTTCCCTTTTTTAAAATACGGAAAATATTTAAAGGACATCAGCAGGCAGGGATTCTGGCTTTCTTGAATTCCTACTGTGGGAAAGCAGGCTATTCAGCCCATCGAGTCCATATTCTCCCCCCAAAGAGCATCCGGATCACACCAAACCTCTCCTGACCCTTTCCCTCTAAGCCTACATTTCCCATGGCTAACCTGTCCATCCCTAGACACTATGGCAATTTAGCACGGCCAATTCATCCTGACCTGTACATCTTTGGACAGTGGGAGGAAACCCACACGGACAAAGGGAGAATGCGCAAACTCCACATAGACAGTCACCTGAAAGTGGAATCGAACCCGGATTCTAGGCACTGGGAGGCTGTAGGGTTAACCACTGAGCCACTGTGCCATGGTGTAAATAATTGTGGCTAAAGATCCCAAGTCAAAGTTAACAGTTCCTTGCTCTCTAAATGGCTATGAAAGCATGGCAAAGGCATTAGATGGTTTACAGTGTTTCCTGCTGTCTAAAGTCATTCTCTGTTTTCTGCTTTGCAGTTTAACATATTCATGGCTTTAACTATGCGATGGTAAAGATAGATAAGCAACACAGATAGCTTGAAGATAAGTTACACATAAGCCACCTATGTGTCTAGGAATGTGTGCAAAGTTTTCATGTGTGTTAGATAAAACAAGAATTGAGAGGAAGACAGAAAATAGTAGAAAATTCAACAGTGTTTGGAAGGAGAGGATGGATAAAGAAGGAAAGATTGTGGAAAACATTCGAAATAAGTTTAAAGCATTAAGCATCACGGTTCAGTGGTGTTGTTTATTAGCAATGATAGGAACTTCAATCCATGCCCTTTGGAAAGGACAAGTTAATTCCCAGTGTGCACAAATATGGTAACTGCTTTAACTGGTTCAGTGATTCTCATCTTACGGAGAACGACCTCTATCAGAGTTATGTCACCCAATATGAAAGGTTTCAATCATCTTATTAAAAGGAAAAATATTACCTTTTCACAAAAAGATAGAGAGGTTCTGCAGGACAGACATGCACAGGACTCCCTGCTGCTTCACCCATTGAAATAGTGAGTAGCTGAGACTTTACAGATCAAATGGACACTTCTCATTTCTCTCTCTGTGCTGAGGTGGCTGCTTTTAACTGAGACTTCAGTGGAATACTGCCATCAGCTGGCTTTCACTCGCTGACCACTCCCTATCCATACTGCAATGGTTCCTGCCAAGGGAGGACCAGATTGGTCTCAGTTGTGTTCTAATAATCTGATAAAACTCACGGCAGGAGTGTTGTCTCTGGTTGCTTTCTGACCCATCCGCAATGGGGAAGGATCACTGTACTGACTGAGTTTGTGGGTGAGATTAACTACAACTATCCAACAGATATCTAGACATCCTGAGAACGGTTGTACTATTTATTGTGGAAAAGGAATTTCCCGAACTCAATTAATAATTCTACACCTTTGAAATAATTTTATTTTGGAAAATGGACTGTAGGTGTTGACAAAAATTGTTTTATACATGGCCATCAGATACACTGTAGATTCTTGTCCATTGCACTGAGACAAGATTTAACATTAATTTACGTTCAGACAAAAGCTAATCTGATGGTGAGACTGTGCCGACAGTATTCATTAACCCGGTGTACAGTTCACATCTTCCTAACAAATTGCTCTTGCAGTGTATTGTTTAGTAATCAGCTACACTCAACGTATCTGAGTGCTACACCTGACCTGGTGCTGCTTTTAAGCATCTCTGTTTTGTTTCAATTTGTAATCCTAAAACTTTCTCATGGAATGAACTGTTGGCATCTTAATTTTGGAGTCTCCAGGAATCGGAACCTTTCAGATCTCAGTCTGTTGCCAGCTAAAACTATTCTCTGCAGACAATTAGGAGTACCAAGAATTCTCATCTCTACTTAACTGAGAAATTTTCAAACATTCTGATTAGTGTGGATAGATCAGCTGAACAATCATTTATATCCATACGTGATTTTAAAGGAAACGTTTGCTTTGAAATTTTAATGAGGGCTCTTTTGTGATGCAGTGGTAGTGTCCCTATCCTGGACCAGGGGGCCTGGGTTCACGTCCCACCTGCTTCAGATATATAATTATATCTCTGAACAGGCTGATTAAAAACTTCCGTTAAATAATTTTAAAAATGGGCAGTTATTGCACTTCCTAGTTTAACATTTCTTAATCTGGAAGTAGATATGACGAACAGGAGAAGGACTCCTCCTCCAATTGCAAGGTTTGTGAAGGTTTGTAGCTCAGGTTGAGATTTAGGGTGTAGGTTTGCTCGCTGAGCTGTAGGGTTGGTATCCGGACGTTTCGTGCAGAGCAGCCAGTGCCTCACCAACACCCTGTTACAAGACATCCCAACTTTTAAACTCCAACCCCACTCAGAATAAAAGCTAAAATTCCATTTCCCTTCTTGCTGTATTTCAAAATTGAAATAGATCTGAAGTGTTTTGAGGAAAATCACACTTCCTTGTCGAGGGAAGTTCCTTGCATGGTATGAGATTCTGTACAGCTTGTGTTAACATCCTCACTCAACGTGGATACGTTAGCTGGTAAGTTATCATCCGATGACTACCTCAAGAGATCTGATCTAAATGTTCTTTTCGATCATTATAGTTTATGTCTATTTTGGAGGAGGAGTTTAGGGTGTAGGTTTGCTCGCTGAGCTGTAGGTTTGATATCCAGACGTTTCGTTACCTGGCTAGGTAACATCATCACTTGGAGGTCGCCACTGATGATGTTACCTAGCCAGGTAACGAAACGTCTGGATATCAAACCTACAGCTCATCGAGCAAACCTACACCCTAAACTCCTCCTCCAAAATAGACATAAACTATAATGATCGAAAAGAACATTTAGATCAGATCTCTTGAGGTAGTCATCGGATGATAACTTACCAGCTAACGTATCCACGTTGAGTGAGGATGTTAACACAAGCTGTACAGAATCTCATACCATGCAAGGAACTTCCCTCGACAAGGAAGTGTGATTTTCCTCAAAACACTTCAGATCTATTTCAATTTTGAAATACAGCAAGAAGGGAAATGGAATTTTAGCTTTTATTCTGAGTGGGGTTGGAGTTTAAAAGTTGGGATGTCTTGTAACAGGGTGTTGGTGAGGCACTGGCTGCTCTGATATTTAAGAAAGGACATAGTGACATTGGAGACTGTTCAGGAGAGATTCCCCCAGCTGATTCCTGGGCTGAAGGGGTTGACTTATCGAGATCAGTTGAACAGGTGAGGCCTTTATTCAATAGAGTTTAGAAGAATAAAAGGCCATTTTATTGAAACACACAAGATTCTGAGGGGGGTTTGACATGGTAGATGATGAGAAGGAGGTTCCACTAATGTGGGAGTCTCAAACAAGGGACATAGTTACAGATTAAGGAGACACTCAGTTAAAATGGAGATGCAAAGGAATTTCTTCTCCCAAAGCAACATAGGGACATAGAAACAGGAGTGGACCATTCAGTCCCTCCAGCCTGTTCTGTGATTCAATGGGATCATGGTTGATCTGTGGCCTAACTCCACAGTTAGGCCATAGACTAACTCCATATACCTGCCTGTGGCCCACATCCCTTAGTACCTTTGCTTCACAAAAATAATAACTGATCCAGCATCAAATGCCATTTGTGGAAGAGAGTTGTAAACCTCTCCCAACCTGTGTGTGTAGAAATGTTTCTGAACATTTCTCCTTAGCGTCCTGGCCCTCATTCGCAGACTATCCAGAGGGTAACTAATGTCTGTCCTCTTTATCCCAGACAGCTGTGGCAGTTAGATCACTGAAAGTATTTACAGGAGGCAAATAGAGTTTTGAAATATTGGTGAGTTGAGGCCTGGGGCAGGTCTGCTTTGATATTATAAAATGGGAGGGCAGTCTTGAGGGGCTGAATGGCCTCCTCCTATCTTCTTGTGTAGTAACTGCTGCTTTCTGGTGAAATGGGTAAATAATCAGTTAATTTGGTTTTTCTGCTAAATTGCATCTTTACATTCACTTTAACGGGATGATAAAGTATTGGATCAATTAATGTCAATCACCTCTAATAAGGCAGCACCAACTCAATACTGCATTGATGTTTCTGTCTAGATTCTGTGTTCAGTTCTTGGAGTGAGATTTAAGCCCATGACCTTCTAGACCAGAGGCGTGAACAAGGAACACCTCAGCTCAGAAAGAACCTGTTTTATCAAAGCTTGGGTCAGATTGTTCTTTGTTGAAGGATGCCTGAGAAAATAAAGGTTTGCCCAGCCCCTGGTGGACTGTCTAACAACTGGAAGCTTGGGCTGGTATCGATACTGACCTTAATGCACCTGTCAAAGGTAATCATAAACCTGCCAGGTTTCATGAATGATGCCAAATGTCTCCCTGATCAATATCGAAGAGAATGTTCCACTGTTTCCCCTGGACAGGATGAGTTAAAATGAATTTGGATTGATCCTGACAGTATCCCCATCCATGACCTTTAGAGTGGGTTCCAAGGAACTGTTGTCCTCGTGTACAGATTATAACCACTTCCAAAATGTACTTCAAGCAAACTGCCTCCAAATTGCTTCATCAGATTAAGATCTTGAGAGGACATTAGCAGTTTCCATCCCTTCTAGGCAGGATGATATCATTAAAACTAATTTAATTTACAGTATGGATTATGTTTATCTAAACTTGCAAAATCCCTTACAACAGCTATTTCGTTGAATTTTTTTTTAAAAAAGACTGTGTTGTCAAGAGGATTAACCAGGAAAAGGGTAGGCCAGTCTGTGATTATATTATTTATCACTCAGTTTCATCATTGCCTTATGTTTTAGGGTGGTGCTCATTTGAAATGGGAAATCCACCTCTTTCGTTCATTAAATCTTTTGAGGCTTGTAAATCTCTTGACATCTTTTCCTGAATTATTTTTACATTCAGGCATCTCTAGCTAAATAGTTTACACATCCTCTCTGTAAGGCAGCCTTAATGTGATATGTATTCAGGGGACTCCTGACTCTGTCATGTCTGCCTTTAATCCCTCAGATCCAATGGGACACGGTGGTGGCTCGAACTAAGAAGCAAATTTGTCAGATGTACTGTAGGTGGCGATGGTCAGCCATTGTTTCTGATGAGACAGGACGGCTACCTCTAAGGGATTCCTAATGAGGATTTTATGATCGAAACTCCTGCTCCTCGGATGCTGCCTGACTGGCTGTGCTTTTCCAGCACTACATTTTTTGATGCTACCCTCTAATGCATGGTTCCTGAACATCATGTAGTTCACATAGGGAACTTTCCTGTCGAGGTCATTGTTGACCCAGTTTCAATGTGATGACTCATTGAAATTATCAGAAATGCAGTTGATGTCACCACTGGAGCTTCCCAGGCAAGAAGATAACATCTTTGCTTTGAGAGGACAGTAGGTTTATTGGGGATAAGGTTGAAATGCATGCTGCTGATGGGGTGAATTGTACATATCAAAACTTCATGTGGAGATCACTTACAATTAACAAGGTAAAGGTAATAAATAAACATAAACAAGGTAATGGCCAACTTTCTCTGATGACATCGTAACATTGGCACTTCAGAAAAAGTGAAAAGAAAAAATACTATTAAGTAATCAAATAAATTTAATCAAGTTTTTTCAGATTTGCCTTCAGCAGTCTGTTACCCTTCGCGGCAAATCCCAAGACAAAAATACATCCTTAAAATGACTCAATGACACTTGTAACTTTCATCCTATTTATCTCAATCTATGTGGCCTGACAATTTGTTTTTATTCACTCACAGAATGTGGGTATTGCTGACTAGGCCAGCGTTTATTGCCCATCCCTGATTGCCCAGAGGGCAGTGAAGAATCATCCACTTTGCTGTGGGTCTGGAGTCACATGTAGGCCAGACCAGGTAAGGACAGCAATTTCCTTCCTAAAGGAGTCTAGTGAACCAGATGGGCTTTTTGACAATCTGCAACAGTTTGATAGTCATCATTAGACTCCTAATTCCAAATGGGAAACAGTGAGGACTGCAGATGCTGGAGATCAGAGTTGAGAGTGTGTTGCTGGAAAAGCGCAGCAGGTCAGGCAACATCCGAGGAGCAGAAAAATCGATGTTTCGGGCCAAAGCCCTTCATCAGGAATGAATAGTAACACCAGGCCCAATTTCAGTTTCAAACCTCAGTTCCCAAGACTGGTCAGGAAGTCCATATGACCACTCATTATTTGGACTATTATATATGACCAGACAAAAGGTTTCTCTGCATGGAATCATTTTTATTCAGAACCAAGTGGTCAAGATTAAATGAAGCTAGCCTCCTCTTCCGCAGAATGTTTGTATATCTACAAGACCAAGTTCCATAAATACCTCCTGCTTCTTTGTTTGAGCGCAATCAATCATGGGATGTTAGGATCTGGGATGCTTCTTGAGATAATCAATCCGGTTGAGAAAAATCCTACAGAGAAAGAGGATCCCATTGAGAATGGGAAAATTACCCTTTCCCTGGTCGACTCAGTTTGTGTAGTGAATGACAAGTATTTCCTGTAGTTGTACATCAATTATTTCCGTTTACTTTTCCAGAACAAATATTCCTAAATCACATTTAGATCTCAGTTGTAACAAGACAGCTTGGTTTCCAAAATTTGGAATATTGGATTTGCAATACCTGATTGGAATGACAATATAAATAAACTCCAATTAAATATTGTAAACAGAAATGCTGACTACTGTCTCGTGACCTATACTTTTTAATATTACAAGTAATTATGCAGAACTTGAGTTGCTGAAATCAGATACATTTCACTGAAGCTTTTTGTCTGTTGTCTCATGAGGACAATTTACAATAAATGCCAATGTAAAGAGGAAGGAACAGTTTACATTGTATGAGGAGAGACTTCTAACTGTTAGTCAGTGGAATCTGATAGAGGCATTTCCATGCAGAATGCATCAGCTGGTGTTGATTGACAGTCAATTCCCATTGCTTCATTCGAAGGTTCACTGAAGATGTTTCCTAGTATGGTAACGAAACATCTGAAAGCAAACCTTTTAGCTCAGCGAGCAACCCTACATCCAGAACCTAAACCTGAGCTATAAATCTTTTCAAAACTCGCTAGTCAATTTGCAAATTTTGTTTAAATTTAAACCAGGCATATTAATATGATTAATCAGAGCGTTGTCTTGAGAAATTAGGTGGAGAAAAGTTATTACTTGTTTTGATGAATTGAAATAGGTGCAATACATGTAGAACTTCAAGTTGATAAGAATTTTCTATACAACAGATTCATATTGAGACATTTCAAATAAATTGTCACTAAATTAAGCAAAGAACCATTATATGTATTATATGCACCATTAAACACAAATCTCAAATCACTGATTTACGTCTTCCTTGTTAGCATGAAGAGTGAAAGTACAAAATTAGTTACGCAAGAACAAGATTGCTATTGAGAATGAAGGCGCTGAAGAATTGGAGTTTCTTTGATTGAGTTGAATTGAATTAGCTTTATTGTCACCTATTCCTAGGAGTACATGTTGTTCTGCTATAATACATATTCCGGCAACTCGAATTCACTGTAACGTGATTAACGAAATGGGGACACTGTTTCTAAAGTGCGAACATTTATAACGTGTGTTGGCTGTACCGCGATTACATCACCAACACTTTAAGTGCTGTTTCTAAAGCATGATTTAAAAAAAAAATACGGTGTTGCACATGAATGCAGCCATTGCGTTATTGAATAACTACCAGTACAGTGTCACCACTCGTGGCACCATTTTAGGTACAAGAACTGAGGCACAGATTTTTCAGTCCAGTTTAGATTCATGGAATCATAGAATCCCTATAGTGTGGAAACAGGCCATTTGACCCAACAAGTCCACACTGACCCTCTGTAGAGTAGCTCACCCAGACCCATTCCTCTACCCTATTACTCTACATTTCCCTGACTAATACATCTAACCTACACATCCCTGAACACTGCAGGCCATTTAGTTCTTGGGGAGAAAAAAATTAGAACAATACAGAAATAAAAAGTCCCCAGGGTGGCGGTCTCTCAGCCTGTCAGCAGCCAAATATAGCAGACTTTCGGCCTGGTGTGTCAGTCTTTTGGCCGCCCATGGGGTGGTCTCTCTCTGACCCATGTGGCCTCAGCGTGGACCTTTGGTCTTGAGGTGATTCTGGAGTGGTCTCCCAGCCTTGAGAGCCTCAAGGTGAAGCCCAGCTCAATCCAGAGTTAAAGGTCTGGCACGATGTGAGGCTAGGTGCTGACGTGGACTAGGTTGGAAGGACCATTATTCTGAACTTTTTATTTCTCAATTTCCTAACTTATTCCTACAATCTGCAGCGTTGGACTTGTGATTCACCTCTATCTCAGTGTGTCAAAAAAATGAAAAAAGAACCATTACACATGGGATCGTTTTTTCCCATTGACCATGTCATCTCAAATGTTAGGCCTTCACCAGATCACTTCACTTGACTTTGATCTCTCCAGAATTGATTGTGATAATTCAACATTTTGAAGAGATTGTGACCCATCCAAAGAAAGTGGTAAATTTTGAGCCATTATGGTCAAAGAAATAATACATAACCAGAATTAAATATTTAACAATTACCTTTTTGAATTACTCTTACATATAAATATGGAGAAAATATTTTTGTGTTTCATACATGTGATACAATCCTATACTGGTCTGATCTTCTTCAAAGAAATCTATTGACACCAAAGGATTTATTGAAGCAAAGCAAAATGTGATTATTCAGTCATTTTTATCAGTTTGCAATTTTTGAAGTTTTGCAGTAAAGTTTGACGTTCAGTTCTGATCTCCCTGCTGTAGGAAGGATGTTGTGAAACTTGAAAGGGTTTAGAAAAGATTTACAAGGATGTTGCCAGGGTGTGAGGATTTGAGCTATAGGGAGAGGCTGAACAGGCTAGGGCTGTTTTTCTTGGAGCATCGGAGGCTGAGGGGTGACCTCATAGAGGTTTATAAAATCTTGGAGAGGTATGGATAGGATAAATAGTCAGGGTCTTTTCCCCAGCGTTGGGGGAGTCCAGAACTAGTGGGCATGGAGTTAACGTGAAAGCGGAAAGTTTTAAAAATTACACCAATCCTTTTGGGGTAATATTTTCACACAGAGGGTGGTGCATATATGGAATAAGCTGCCAGAGGAAGTGGTGGAGGCTGGTACAAATACAACATTTAAAAGGCATCTGGATGGGTATATGAATGGGAAGGGTTTGGAGGGATATGGGCCAAGTGCTGGCAAATGGGACTAGATTGGGTTGGGATATATGGTTGGCATGGACGAGTTGGACCGAAGGGTGTGTCACCATTGCTACAACTCTAAGACTCTAAATGAGGCTCTTGATGAGGCCACCTAAAGGAATCACAAACCTTGTTGGTGTGAGAGGGGCAGGAGGAGAAGAATACCAAAGCAGATTCACAATCGATAGAAATATTTTGATTGCTCCAGGTTGGTTGTGTGAAATGCAATGTTTTCCTGCCAAAGGAATCCGTAGGCATGAACAAGATTCAGGTCAACAGTGACAGAAAGTGAAGAGAGATCAATTCACACTTTTCAGACACTTAGATTATAGTCTCA
Source organism: Chiloscyllium plagiosum (assembly GCF_004010195.1). NCBI lineage: Eukaryota > Metazoa > Chordata > Chondrichthyes > Orectolobiformes > Hemiscylliidae > Chiloscyllium > Chiloscyllium plagiosum. Next base: position 52,983,313 of record NC_057732.1, read on the forward strand.
GAGTCACTGGATGGAGGGAACATCAAACAGAGGTTACAATCAGTGAGGAGATCACATCATGCTTTGGTTAAGAGGGGTATGGATAAAGGACACATTGCTTAAGAAACCTGCAGCTGTGACCATAGAGATATAGAGACTGAGGGTGGATAGACAGCACAACTCATTCTGTTCTGATTGTTAACATTTGGTTGAACATAGAGGAATATTATTTTGTTATCTTTCATGAACATAAAATATAATAACTTTAAATTTATCTCACAGCCGGGCCTGGCCACGAGTGGAGTTTGGTGGGCCGGAGTTCACCAACCTAATAAACATACTCACTGTTCAGGAGTCAGCAGGGATTTTATCCTGCTTAAGTATTCCAAGTACGCTCTATCCAAAAGATTTATGTTACGAGGAGACATAAATATAAAATATCCTTCAATGGATCAATGAGATCTTTCACACAGACGGTGCTGGGAACGTAGACTTATTGCCTCGCAGAGTGGTTAAAGTAGTTAGTAACGCTATACTTAAGGGGGCTGTATGAGAGAAGGAAGGGATCGGAGGGTGGTGGTGGGGATGGGGGTGGAATTAGAATGGGGAAAGGCCCAGGTAGGCTCAGCACAAACCCATTGACCCAAGCTCTGTTTCTGTCTTTGAGCTTCTATGTGATGGCTTCTCATTTCAATAATTTGTTTCAGCAGCAGGCAAAGTGTGTACTTACCTCAATCATGGCTGGATATGGAAGGGAGAACAGAATTAAAATCAACCTCCAGGTGTTTAAAGAACATATTCGCAATTCCAACAAAAAACACCATGTCCAAAATCAAATTATATTCAAAATAATTGACTCCCCAGCATCTAATAAACAGCTGGACTTCAGACCAACAAACTTCCAATCAGCTGGATAGATTGCTGCCTGAGATGGGGGGAAAACAGCCTCAGGTTTTTCACCTTTTTGCTCTTTAGCTGCAATTTTGAAATGTTAACATTTAGTGAACTTTGCCAGAAAAGGTGCCGAGATATGAAGCAGTCACTGAAACCGAATTAAATCCTCTGCTTGGAGCAGTAGGTTTAACTGATGGGATCAGGTCAACAACCTGAAGAGATTGTTTCATCGACAATGGTAAGGTCACATCTTTTGCAGTAGCAACCAAGTTATAACTTTCATTATTACATACACGCTGGGGAGGACTGGTGTAATTTGAAGGAGATGAGGCTTACAGCATTATACACAGAGTAGGCATCTAAATGGAGCTTAGTTAGACCCTCTGGCAGTAAGTACAAAGATCCAGTTTCAATCTAATAATAACACCACACACCAGCAGTGTGCTACTGGTAACACTCACAATTATGTGCTTCTAACTTCTCTGAAAATTTGTGCTTAATTGAAAGAATGGCTTCAGATCACTTCAGGACAGAACTCCAAACCATTCCAGCTTAAGTTCCCAAAGTAAACATTTGAAGACAGGATTAGTCTGGAGTGTATTATCTTGAAAACTGGAACAAAACTGCAAAGTTCACCAAATATTAACAATATCTCACAATCGGGACAGGAGAGCAGGAGGGTACACTATTTCAGGCTGCTTTCCCTCAGGTCAGGCAGCAGAATGTCCAGCTAATGCAGGAGGTTACTGGTCTGAAGCTCAGCTGCTTATCAGGCACTGGGGAGTCACTTACTTTGGCTTGGTTTTCATTTTGATATTGTAGTTATTTTTTGTCAGAATTGTAAACACGTTGTTTAAAAGCTGGGATGTCAACTTTCATTATGTTCTTTCTTCCCTCTCCTGCCACATTTGAGACAACTTTGCTTGTTGCTAAAGCAGCTTGCTGAATCCAGAGCAACTACAAGGAAAGAGGGTGGATGGGTATAGCTAAGAGTGGAAAACAGAATATAATCATGAAATAGTGCAGGACAGAACAATCACCCCATTGCATCTGCACTGGCTATTGGGGTCACATAGCTCAGGGGGTTATACAGCCTCATTCGTGATGAAGGGCTTTAGCCTGAAATGTCAATTTTCCTGCTCCTCAGATGCTGTCTGACCTGCTGTGCTTTTCCAGCAGCACTCTAACCTTGCCTGTACAGCCAGTTGTGTGACAGCAACAGAGTGAGTTCAGTTCCTGTTTACAGTGAGGTCACGATGAAGATCTCACCTTCTCAACTCATCCCTCACCTGAGGCACGGAGAGCTGGAGGATAAAACAAAATCAGTCGTCTCTCACTCTCTGGGACTGTGAGGACTTCACAGTTATCTTGTAAAGAGCACTGTCCCGCTCCTACACTCTATCCCCACATCCCTGTAACCTTTGCTCCTTTCCACATTTAGCCAATTCCCATTTGAAGATGAGTTTTGAATCAGTATTAGGCATTGCATTCCAAATCCTAAAAACCCTAAAAATCCAAAAGATCAATTTTTCATCAGGCCTTCTCTGGTTCTTCTATCAATCACTTTCAATCTCCTTTCTGAGTTGTTCAATTGTTTAGATATCCATTTGGCATTAATGATAAGAAGCCTCTCCATATTCCTTTATAACTGGTTGAGTAAATGGGGTCACAGAGATGTACAGCACGGAAACAGACCCTTTGGTCCAACTCGTCCATGTTGACCAGATATCTTAAATCAATCTAGTCCCATTTGCCAGCACTTGGCCCATATCCCTCCAAACCCTTCCTATTCATATATCCATCCAGATGCCTTTTAAATGTTATAATGGTACCAGCCTCCACCACTTCCTCTGGCAGCTCATTCCGTACACGCACCATCCCCTGCAAT
>NC_057732.1:52989603-53011129 GCF_004010195.1 Chiloscyllium plagiosum
ATTACATTACATTGTGGAAACAGGCCCTTCAGCCCAACAAGTCCACACCGACCCGCCGAAGCGCAACCCACCCATACCCCTACATTTACTTCTTACCTAACACTATGGGCAATTTAGCATGGCCAATTCACCTGACCTGCACATCTTTGGACTGTGGGAGGAAACCGGAGCACCCGGAGGAAACCCACGCAGACACGGGGAGAACGTGCAAACTCCACACAGTCAGTCGCATGAGGCGGGAATTGAACCCAGGTCTCCGGCGCTGTGAGGCAGCAGTGCTAACCACTGTGCCACTGTGCCGCCCACAAAATTTAAATTAAACTCCATCTGCCACTTCTCAACCCATTGGCCGATCTGGTCAAGATCCTGTTGTAATCTGAGGTTACCCTCTTCGCTGTCCACTGCACCTCCAATTTTGGTGTCACCTGCAAACTCACTAACTGTAGCTCTTATGCTCACATCCAAATCATTTATATAAAATCACAAAACATAGTGGACCCAGCACCGATTCTTGTGGCACTCCACTGGTGACAGGCCTCCAGAAACAAACTTCCACCACCATCCTCTGTCTTCTACCTTTAAGTCAGTTCTGTATCCAAATGGCTAGTTCTTCATGTATCCCATGAGATCTAACCTTGCTAACCAATCTCCCATGGGGAACCTTGTCGAATGCCTTACTGAAGTCCACATAGATCATGTCCACTGCTCTGCCCTCATCAATCCTCTTCACAACATCTTGTTTGTGTGACATGATTTCCCACGCACAAAGCCATTCTCCTTCAGAATCATCTCTCCTGCCTAACTGAGTTTAATTCCTCACTCCATCCCTTGGGAACAGACCGTCCAGTATAGAGCTGGACCCAAGAGGAGAATTCAGGTCATCACAAGGAAATTCAGAGCCCACAAGGAAAATTTCCGTTTCTCCCACCCTGAGGTGCTTCACTGAACTCATCTCAAAATGTGTGACCCACCTGGAGAGCTTGCTAACCCCCATACCACTGAATGTTGGCAAGTATACTGCCTGAACTGACATCTGGGGCACTCCGATGGCCAACTACGATGAGGCTGGCGGGGGCAGGGGGTGGGAGTGGTGAAGATAAATGCTATCCAAGTCAGGGTGAATTTTGGTGCTCACTTTGCTCCCTCAGCTCACCAACCACCCTATCAGACTGTCCCACTGAATCCTGCTCCAAATTAACATCAACAGTTTCTTTGGGAGATTTCAGGTGATTCTTGGGTGTTACATGACATTCTTCAATGAGGCCTGGTCCTATTTGAAATGAACCTGCCCAATTCTAGACAGATATCCAGCAGCTCACACCTCCTCCCCTCCCCATTTGTGATAAAGACATGAATAAAAGCTGAATAAGGAGAAGGAAATGCAGTCACTGTTCACCCCTCTCTCCCCATCCCCTGGTGAAGAGATGCCACAGAATTATTAACACAAAAATAGACAGTGCCAGAGGGACTCAACAGGTCTGGCAGTACCTGTAGGGAGAGAAACAGAGTTAACATTTTGGGTCCAGTGATCTTTCAGAACAAGAAAATACAGAAGGATTTGTTCTGAAAAAGGGTCACTGGACCTGAAACATTAACTGCTTTCTCTCTCCACATTTGCTGCCAGACCTGCTGAGTTTCTCCGGCAATTTTGGTTTTTGTTTCAGATTTCCACCATCCACTGTTCATTTTATTTTTGCCTGAATTATTAACACTTGGACAAGGTGGGACCTGCTCCAAGTGAAAAGCAATAAATACTGATTGAATGTTGTACTTTCCCTGCAGCCCCATGGTGGAGAGTTGCCCTTGAGTTTACCTCTGAAATGAGTCTGAGTATCTGACACATAGGCCAACGATGGGTTTCAGAGTGTGGGAGATCACTGATTTGTCTGTCTCACAACGCTGGCTGAGCTAAATGCAGAGTTCATGCCCGAAGGTAGCACAGTGACACCCACAATAAGATCAGACACGTTGTCAGACCACAGCAGTTTCATATAATGTGATGACAAGTTGACACCTTTGCTTACAATATAAATAATCATCAGCATGTCCTGGCACACTTCAATTCTTGCTCTGTCCAAATTGAGAAGCTGCTTCCTGAGAAAAAAGGAGAAAAGAAAGACCTGCATTTGTGTAGCACCCTCCATGCCTATCGGACATCCCAGAGTGCTTTACAGTCAATGAGGTCATTTTAAAGTAAGGTCACTGTTGTGATACAGGAAACACAAGCAACAATGTCCAGCTAATCCATTTACAAGACTTTGATCGAAATCAAAAGTGTGGCGCTGGAAAAGCACAGCCGGTCAGGCAGCATCAGAGGAGCAGGACAGTTAATGTTTCGAGCATAAACTCTTCATCCAGAATGTTTGATCAAAGGGTAAATATTATTCACAACACTAGAATAACTCCCCCACTAACATCATAGGATCTTCTCCATCCACTTGAGAGGCAAAAGGGAATCTTTGGTTAGTGTTGGAAAGACAACACCTCCTCAGTATTGTCTACACACATCAGGCTAGAGATTCATGCTGAAGTTGGACTTGAACCTACAGCCTCCTGAATGAGAGGAATGGGAATGCTACCCACTCAGCCACCAGCCAGTCTATACACAGCTGGAATACTATTTGCCTCAGCATACAGAGAATTGGGTGTAACTGAGCACAACATAGTGTTGATTCCTCCAACATTTGCTCTCGCTTTGGGAAGGAGTGCCCTCAATCCTTTCTGAAGTGGCTACTGACAATCCACCTTATGCACTCACCCCCACCACACACTCACGCATACACACACACACCTCCTTCACATGGTGACTGGCGTTGTGAAGGGGCAGCATGTATTCTGTAGGACAGGTTCAAAGTACTGAAAGCAACTTTGGAATAGATGTAAAACAGGGCCTCAAACAACAGGGGGCAATGGTGGGAGTGGGCACCAAGCAGGAGAGCTCAAGACATTTAGCAGACCCTCTGTGGAGGAAAGGTCATTGAGAGACATCATAAAGAGAGGAGAGACAGACAAAGGATTTGAACTCCAGTCTTCATTCCATGAAATTACTCTGATTTCCAAGCTTCACTTCAATTACCATTCATGTTTGAGAAGTCCTGATGCCAGTAAAATTAAGACTCTCTGCTTCATGATTTGGGACTGTCTATCTTCTTAAATCTTGGCAGGTTAGGGACTGGGAGATTTCTGAGGTGAGTAACTCACCTCTTGATCCCCCAGTGCCTGTTCACCATTGACAACGCTGTACCTACCTCCAGACCTGAGTGAATTGGGCTGCAAATATTACGTACCACTAAAATGATAATGACCATCTCCCACAAGAGAGAATCTAACCATCATTCCTTGACACGGAGTGACATTACTTTCATGGAACCTCTCACTATTAACATAGTCCAGAAACTGAACTGAACTAGCCTTATAAATACAGTGACTATAACAGCAGGTCAGAGACTAAGTACTCCTCAGTGAAGTAAGTGAGTAACTCACCACATCTCCCAAAGCCTCTCCACATCAACAACACACAGCACAGGAACGTGATCGAATATTCTCCACTTGCTTGGATGGGTTCAACTCCAACAACAATCAAGCTAAACACAACCTTCACAATAAAGCAGCCTGCTTGATCAACACCCCATCTATGACATTCTTCCTGTTCACTCTCTCCACAGTGTGTACCCTTTGTAAGATGTATTGCTGAAATCACTGGGGCTCCTCCAACAGCACCTTCCAAACCCACAGTCTCCACCACTCAGAAGAACAAAGGTGCATGGGAACACCACATCCTGCAATTTCCCCTCAAGTCACACATATGACCCTCATTTGGATCTGTATCGTTGCTGTCCCTTCTCTGTAACTTGGGCATAACTCTGGAACTCCATACATCACAGCACGATGTGTGCCCATACACCCCAATAATTACACTGGTTTAAGAAGGCAGCTTCTCAAGGACAAGTAATGATTGGCAATAAATGTTGGCCCAGCAGTGATGCTCATATGGCTTGAATGAAATTTTTTTTTTAAATAAGTGCAGTATCTGACATTCCAAACTGTAGATGTTTGGTAACTGACACGAAATTGTCAGTTTAATTTTGGTGATTGCTAATCATATAGCCCCTACAGTGTGGAAGCAGGCCATTTGGCCCATCGAGTCCACACCAACCCTCCAAAGATCATTCTACCCAGACTCATACCCTAACCCTGTATTTTCCATGGCTAACCCCCCCAACCCCCAACCTACACATTCCTGAACAATTTCCTACAGCCAATTCACCTAACCTGCACATCATTGGACACTGGGAGGAAACCGGAGCACCCGGAGGAAACCCACACAGACACGGGGAGAATGTGCAAACTCCACACAGTCAGTCGCCTGAGGGTGGAATCGAACCCGGGTCCCTGGTTCTGTGAGGCAGCACTGAGCCACTGTAATGAATTAATAAACTATCTTTATGACCCCAGAAGATTTTTATTTTAAATGTTAAGAGATAAAAGAGTAATAAAAATGAGGTGGCTATAATTACAGCGATTTCAGAAAACTTTGCTATGACACAATATCACATTCAAGCTAATCATAATGAATCCAGGAATGACTCATTTGTATCGTAAGGTGATTTAACGGTAATTAATCCAGACAATATTTCAGCATTCGGTTCTCTGAACTGAGAATTGGAGTGCAACTTTTCAGTTAACATGCTGCTGACCACTGCCTTTCTGAAGACACCCAGTCAGCGATCTTTCTGTCCACTCCTGCAATTCAGAAAGTTGTTTTGTCACTTATACATTTGGACCAGGAGCAGCGAGCAGGTGCCATCCCTGAGTTTGAAAGTAAGAGACGGCTGTGTACCGTTACATTAGACAAACTTTAAAAAGCAGTTAAAAGAAAATCACTCAAATTATTCTGTAGCCTGAGTTCCAGAACGAATGAGGATGAATGATGACAAAATACATAAACTGAATTCTGAGCAAATTAGAGAGACAAACAGAATGGTACTGTGACAGATGAATAAGGAGCTATCAATAAATCTAGGAGGCAATCAATCTCAAATTGAGAACTGCAAGTCTGGGCCAGACTGCAAGTGTGAAATCAGAATTGGTTGTATAGTTTTGCATGCTAAAATGTTGAAATAGTGAGAATGCAGATAGGTTGGAATCCAGCAAAGAGTATGATGTTAATAAGAAATGCACACGCTATTACTACTGCATTCAGATTGCTGCTGTTTGCAGTCGAAATAATTACGTAAATTAGCTGATGAATATTTCCGTGTGCGCTATAAATGTTTGATAAGTCTGCAGCTCAGCACAATGGCTGTACATAAGTGCTGCCTAAACTGGGGAAACCCATTCATCTATGCACGGCAGAACTGAACAAATATGTCGGTTCTACAGAACTTTATTTGAAGATTAAATGAATAATTGATTAAAGCTAATGGAAACCACAACTTTGTAAGCCAAGAAAGGGGCAATTTCATTTATGAAAAAAACAAGCAATATTTGGCAAGGTAGAACAAGCTAATTTGCCACAAATTAGTGATCAGACAATTTACACATGAACTTGAGGATTGTGTTAATAAAATAATCAACTCTTTAAAAGTCATGCCTGAATTAAATTAAAGTTTTAATGATATTAAAATAATCATATTTTGTTCCAGAGTTGAACAGTTATATCAGATCAGTCACTCGCCAGAAAATCAGATTTTACTCTTGATGCAACGTTATCAGAGCAGTTTGAGAATCATATATTAAGAAAGAAAGACAAATGTGTTTTGGAGATTACGACATTAGATTAACCTGGTTAGCAGAATTTACAAAACATAATCGTAGCTATAAAAATAAAATTTAATATTTTAACATTGCTATTAGCATAAGCAGGTTGTGAACCTACAGAAAAATAGAACACAGATTCATTTTCCATTGTCCAAACAATAATTGTCCAAATTGATACTAACACTGTACTTGTTAAAAAAAAGAAAAAATTACATTACTAAAATAAAATTACTTTTTATAACTGAAATTTAAAAAGAAAAAGAAAAAAGATAATTCTGAATTTTGGCCAATTCTTGGAACGGTGAAGAATCTGTAATGGATTTGATGTATCTATGGGAAGTCTGAAATGAAAATATATCAAACAAATAAATACTAACTTAGGTGCTCAATCTAAGACCCACTATATACTTTCTCTCTTATCTAACTCGGATCGATTCGCTAGCAGACATTTCATTGTATATTTGTCTTTAATTAATCTTATCTTGAACAAAAAATGCATTTTGGAAAAACATTAGCTTCCTTCATCTTTTCAAGAATCTTCAACAAAATAAAACATAAGTTGACTCCTGGTGATATATTTATTACAGATTCAGCTTAAAATTTAGTGAAATTTATTCCAAGGTGAGGAAATTTTAAAGAGGTGAGAAACGGCCACTGATACCTTAATAGGGTTCAAATGGAAATTCTGATTTTTACCTCCACATGGCTACAGCCATCCAAGTCAGGTATAAAGTATAATTATTATTCGGCAATCTGGACACCATCGTTAAACATGAATTTTTCTCTGTTAGAAACATTGCAAACTGGTCCCTCCTACAACTGAAGATCAGATGTTTGTGGTTTAAAGTGTAAATTTGGGAACTTTCAAATGGCCATTGGTCTCATACTTGAAGACCATTAACGGGGTCATAAAGGGAAATGCAGATCCACGTAGGAGATTTTTTTTCAAAGATCGAGCACTGGTGTAACACGTTAATGTTCCATGATTTGGGTAAAACAGTCAGAGTCATTAAAAACAAATATAACCCAACAACAGTTAAGAATATCTATCTTTCAGAGCACTATTATACTGGTCAATCTGCGTTTTGTTGATTGATTGGACATTTGCTTCCATTACTCAGACAGACTGAGAAACATCTCCAACCCGTGAAAAATAATGTTTTAGAAGACATATGATTGAGTTGAAGTGTGCACAGTGAATAGTATTTTCCTGAATGTTTTTATAAAGTCTGGGAATGAGTTGTGTAACATTGTATGGTGAATTTGTAATGTCTGAGGTTGCACAGAGAATTAAAGTATTAAATATTTAAATATCTTACCTTCTTCCTCCTGATAGAATCCCCAATGTAATTTCCCCAGACGATTATAATTTTGTAAATGGAAAAATGTATTCATTTTAATCATATTTTCACCACGACAAAATGAGGTGGTCCATCCATAATGAAATCATATTTGTTCAATGTGTTTAATGTGTATTTATTACCGTCAACAAAGAACACCCTCTAACATAAGAAAGTATCAACAACTAATTCTAAGAACGCCAGACCTGAAATTATGTTTGAATTTGAAGATTAGTTGTGTGTTCACAGAACTCATTCTCACGGTACAGTGCTGACCTTGTCTGACCTGTGTTGTGAATTACAATTTTGGTCGCCATTTCACTCATTCCTGTGAGTCAGGTATCTTTTTCCAAAAAAGAGAGAATACAATGAGAGCTCATCTAGCTTTTGCGGCATCATACTGGAACCTACGCCTCAAGTTTCAGAACCCAATAATATCCAGACTTAGAGCATTGAGGTGGGAGTGGCTCAGTCAGCATGGGTATATCAAAGGGAAATGATAGAACATACAACAGCACAGCACAGGAATAGGTCCTTCAGCCCACAATGCTGTGCCGAACATGACCCCAAATTAACCTAAACTTTCTGCCTGCCTTTGGTTCAATTTCCTCCATTTCTTGCATATTCATGTGCTAATCTGCAAGCCCCTATCATATTTGCCTCCACCACCACCCCAGGCAGTGTGTTCCACACTCCTACCACTCTCTGTGTAAAACACTTGTTCCTCACATCTTCTTTGAACTTTCCTCCTCTCACCTTAAATACATGCTCCCTGCTATTAGACATTTCAACACTGGGAAAAAGATTCTGACCGTCAACCCAGTCTATAGATTTCATGATTTTACAGACTTCTATCAAGTCTCCCCTCAGCCTCTGCTGCTCCAGAGAAAACAACCTGAGTTTTTCTAGCCTCTCCTTATAGTTGATACTCTCTAATCCAGGCAGCATCCTGGTAAGCCTCTTCTGCATCCTGTCTGAAGCCTCCACATCCTTCCTGTAATGTGGTGAAAAGAATTGAACTCAATGCTCTCAGTGTGGTCCAATCAATGTCTTATAAACTGCAAAATGACATCCTGACATTTGTACTCAATGCCCCGACCAATAAATGTGTGACATTTTGAAGATGTAACCAGCAGAATAGATGAGAAGGGTATATTTGGATTTTCAGAAGACTTTCAATAAGGCCACACATGTGAGGTTAGGAAGTAAAATTCGATCATAGGGACTGGGGGGCAATATACCGGCATGGTGTGAGGATTGGTTAAGAGACAGATAACAGAGAGTGGGAATAATCTGGTCATTCTCACTTTGGTGGGCTGTGGCTATAGGGTACCATGACTATCATGTTTGGGCCTCAGCTATTCACAATAGATATCGATGATTTAGATGTGGACCATAAATAATCTTTCCATACAAAATTATAATCTAATCAGGGAGAGTCAACATGGATTTATGAAAGCTAAATAATATTTGACAAAATTGTTGAGATACATCTTGCAGTTGTAATAAGCAGAAAAGATGAAGAGGAATCAGTCGATGTCATATATTTGGGGATATTGCCGAGGGAAGGATGTCCATGGCATAGAGAGATGGTTACAGACATTCACCAGAATAATCTCAGAGATGGCAGGGCTGTCTTATGAGAATTGAAGAGACTGTCTCGAGTTTTGAAAAATGGGACATGATCTGATTGAAACTTGTAACGTTCTTTCAAAGCTGGACAGGGTAAATGCAGGATGGTTCCTTCCTTGTAGCTCAGTGAGGTGGGGGTGGGGGAGAAGTCTAGAATCAAAGACATAGTCTCAGAGTAAGAGGTCAGAGGCTGAGGGTGACCTCATAGAGGTTTATAAAATCATGAGGGGCATGGATAGGATAAATAGACAAGGTCTTCTCCCCAGAGTGGGGGAGTCCAAAACTAGAAGGCATAGGTTTAAGGTGAGAGGGGAAAGATTTAAAAGGGAACTAAGGGCAACATTTTCACACAGAGGGTGGTCTGCGTATGGATGAGCTGTCAGAGGAAGTGATGGAGGCTGGTACAATTACAGCATTTAAAAGGCATCTGGGTGGGGATATGAATAGGAAGGGTTTAGAATGGTATGGGTCAAGTGCTGGCAAATGGGACTAGTTCAATTTAGGATATCTGTTTGACATGGACAAGTTGGACCGAAGGGTCCGTTTCCATGCTGTATGATTCTATGACTCAGATGAGGAGGAATTTCTTCCCTTAGATATTGGTGAATATTTTATATTCTCTGTACCAGGTGCAGGCATGGCCCAAGGGCTTTTGCCTGAAACGTCGATTTCGAAGCTCCTTGGATGCTGCCTGAACTGCTGTGCTCTTCCAGCACCACTAATCCAGAATCTGGTTTCCAGCATCTGCAGTCATTGTTTTTACCCAGTTGTTGAGTGTGTTCAAGGCAAATGTTGATACGTTTCTAGGTATTAATGACACTGAGGGATAAGGGAGTGTGCAGGAACATGATGTCAATGTAACATAGGTGAAAGTGAGGACTGCAGATGCTGGAGATCAGAGTCTAGGTTAGAGTGGTGCTGGAAAAGCACAGCAGGTCAGGCAGCATCCGAGGAGCAGGGAAATCGACGTTTCGGGCAAAAGCTCATTCCTGATGAAGGGCTTTTGTCTAAAACGTCAATTTTCCTGTTCCCGGATGCTGCCTGACCTGCTATGCTTTTTCAGCACCACTCTAATCTAGACTGTCAATGTAATATGTCAACCATGACCTCATTGAATGATGGACCAGGCTCAAGGGGCTGAATGGCCTACTCCTTTGTGCGGTTACTCTGTTCCTGTCCACTGTACATAAACTAAACAAGATTCACTTTGCTGCTTCTCAGTTGCCAATGGTCTCTGGTTTGCCTACTTGTACACCCATTACCATGCCCTTTGACCTTTGCACCATTATCCCTTTTGTTGAGGAAACCCACCTGCTTTCCAACATTAATTAAACTCAAGGTGCGTCAGAATTAGAATTTTGTTTCATTTTCAAAACTGTTTTATAATTCCACTTGACAGACATTAGGGTAAACTGCAAGATTTCATGGTCTCAGAATAAAGGGGCTCCAATTTCAGACAGAGATGAGGAAGAATTTCTTCTCTCAGGGGGTTGAGAGTCTTTGCAACCCCCTGCCCCACAGAGCTGTGAGGCCAGATAACACATGTATGTTTAAGGCTGAGATCGATCGGTTCTTGATCAGTTGGAATAAAGGGTTACGAAAAAGTGCGGGATAGTGGACGGGAGGAACGTCAGATCAGCCATGATCGTATTGAACGGCAGAGCAAACTCAAAAGGGCTGAATGGCCTCCTCCTGATCCTATTTCTTATGGCCCAAGACGTAGCTTGTTCAGGTGAGGCAGAGAAACCTTTTGACTGTTGTAACAGTCAGTTACAACAAACACTTTCTAGTTCTTTTTAGCTTGCAGTTCTCCCACTTTAATGAAAATGTAATTAACTAAATCAAAATGAAGCAACCAGGTTTTCTTCAAAGAAAGCAAAAGGAATTTCACTACTTACTAACCCTGGGTCTGAAATCTCCAATCTTCTGACACAACTACAAACAAATGAATAGTTCATAAAGTAAAATAATACCAGGGTATTGAGAAAAATGTCAGAAGTCACATGACACCAGGTTATAGTCCAACAGGTTTATTTGAAATTACAAGCTTTCAGAGCAGCGCTTTGGACTATGACCTGGTGCTGTGTGACTCTGACTTTATCCACCAGCACCTCCACAGCATGTTGTCATATTTAGAATACAGTTAATTGGAGCATTATATTTCTGCTTTACGGAGGATCCTATCGTCACTGGGCTGCATTCCTCAGAGCTGATTGACAATGTCAGAACTTGCAAGATACTATCAGAAAAGTGTGACAATTGGAGGGATATTCACCAATGGTCGAGTACAGCTCCCTGGAAACAAGCACAAAACAGCAGAGACAACATACAGGTTTCACTCTATTTCAGTCACGGAAGGTAACAACTTACAAAGATCTCATGAGGGATACAATTACAAACCATTTGTGGTGGTAGACTTTTGCAGATAGTGGGACGATGGTATCATGTCTTCACTAGAAAAGCCAAACCTTTTATTCTCAGAATGCACATGGTGTTACTCTGAATTGTCCTCATTCCTTAATAGTACAAAGTAGTTTGAACAATTTTGATTGACTTCGTTAGCTGTCATCATGAGAAATCTTTAACACTGAGTGCGACTGAACAGACTTCTGTGGTTTTCTCAATTTATTTCTTTTTCAGTATTAAATGTGAACTTTATGTGCGAAAGCAGAGAATGTTGGAAATTGGAAAATAAAGAATCAGAAAATGCTGGAAAGACTGAGCTGGTGGAGAGAGAAACAGAATTAATGTTTTTGACATGAATATCGTGAGCTTTTGTTTATTCTGTGCATAGTGAGGATAGACTTGGCCCTTGTCTCATCACATTCAAAAGATGAAGCGAGTGTGATTTTCAGTCAGTTTTGCCAAGGTAAGACCTTAACCATCCGTTTGGATGTTTACAGGTTAGATATCTGTTTGTGAAAAGCTGATCTGTATCAATACTTTAAAGAAGGTCTACTTCTCTGTTTTCCTTGTTCAAGATTGGACGTGAGAATATTCTTTGTGAACCTTACAGCTTTAAGATTCTCACAACTCGATGTTTATTTTGCACTCGTTCAGCTGTTAGTCTTGCAGAGTAGTCTGCTTTCCTATCTGCTCTGGGTCCAACAGCAGATAAATTGCTCCTTGCACTCTGGCCTCACAATGGAGCTCAACAAGCATGGGGATAAGTTTAAGAATATTTCTCCAAACTGCAATCAGTTGGTATGCTACTGTAAGGGGACGATTTATCTTGATGAGAGGTGTGAACGATTCTGCTTGAGATACCAGAAGGTGTAAATCGAAGCAGATGAATCTCTTTACACTGAAGATGTTTACCAGAGTCAAGATGTGACAGAAACTAGAGGTTTTCTTCCAGACAGATGGAAGTTTTGAAAGAGTGTAGATTTAATATAGAATGGACATTTCTTTTAAAAAAAACAATTGCACACTGCTAAGCTTGCAAAGTCAGGAGTGGTTGCTAAACACAGCAATTCATCAAATGGGCAGAGATACATCATCAAATAAATTAACCTCATGAAGCATCTCAGAGCTCTGAGATGATGCCACTTCAATATCAGTGACCACATACGGTATACTGCCTGCCAGCTGGTGGCCAATCAACCCCCGCAGTGGGTGAGGAACGGAACCTGCTCTGGGTTTATTGTAAATGCTGCAAAAGGGAAGCTGCAGATTGTGAGCACAGTTGTACAGCAGCCTAGTTAGAGCTGGCTGGTTTGTCTCGGGGCACAAGAACAATGACCACCTCACTAGAACCCACCACTGAGTACGACTACCAGACCTACCCGGGTCTGTTCTGTGACCTTCAGGATGTGACCTATGCAAAGACATTCATCATTTTAATCTACTGCCTGGTTTTCATCTTTGGCACCTTTGGGAACATTGTCGTAATTGTTATTATGAGATCAAAGAAAAAGTCGAACCGTTTGGCTGATGTGTTTATTACCCACTTGGCAATTGCAGACCTGGTTTTCCTCCTTACATTACCTTTCTGGGTAGCTTCCATCGCCCTGGACTATCACTGGCCCTTTGGACAGAGCCTCTGCAAGATCTGTAGCTATATTCTGGTTGTCAACATGTACTCCAGCATATTCTTCTTGACTTGCATGGGCATTGACAGGTATTTGGCCATTGTGCTTGCCCTGAACTACAGCTATCTGAGGAACAGGAGGTATGCCATTGTTACCAGCTTGGTGATCTGGCTTCTCTCAATGATCCTGGGACTGCCCACTCTCTTGTCCAGACACTTGCTGGAATATGATGACAAGTGGATCTGCTCTGAGGAAAACACCCTCTCCAAGAATGTCTTCACCCTTGTGATTAGGTTCATATCTTTTGTCTTGCCCCTGGCTATCATCACCGTGTGTTACTGTTCGGTGGGTTTCAAACTCTACAGGCACTTCGACAGAAGGACTAAGGAGCAGAGGAAGAAAAGGAAGTCAATCAAAATTGGCTTCTGGATCATCGCCATGTTCGTCTTGTCTTGGCTTCCTTACAATGTCTTAAAGACCCTGGATGTGTTTGTCCAGATATTGACTATCAATGTTTCGTGTGACACCCATGAAGCCATGAGTAAAGGTCTCAAGGTCTCCACCTGCCTGGCCTTCTTCAATAGCTGCGTCAACCCAATTGTCTACTTAGTCTTCGATTGTTATTTCAGGGAGAGCTTCATGCAACTGCTGCCCTTTCAGTCAGCCAGGAAACCAAGGAGCCATTCATCCACATCAATGGCTGATTCAACCAAATCCCAGAGGCATAACGCCTCATTGAAAGAACCATTCAACTTGTCAAAAATCAGTTCATAATCCAAATCAGGTGAAGGGCTGGTGATAATCCAGACAAACTTGTACAAAGTGTGGCGCTGGAAAAGCGCATTCCTGATGAAGGGCTTACATCTGAAATGTCGATTCTCCTGTTCCTCGGATGCTGCGTGATCTGCTGTGTTTTCCCAGCACCACACTCTGGGCTCTGATCGCCAGCATCTGCAATCCTCACTTTCTCCAACTAGTAGAAATTTCCAGCTGTGTTCTGCAATGCTGCGTCCGTAACTGCTAAATGTGAACCTTATTTCACTCCTTCATGCTCCTCAACGCTGTCAGAACTTTCTGTACAGTTCAGAAATTTAGCTCAACATCAAAAACACAAAACCCGAGAAGGTTTGTAAAAGTGAAATAGTTAAGAATTACTCTCATGAGATGTGGGTGTTGCTGGGGAGATTTGCTTCCAATTTCTACTTGCCCTTGAGAAAGACTAGGCGAGTTACTTTGCTACAATAGATGGTAATGTTTCACTGAAACAAGGTGCAAAGTATTTGTTTTTTCAGATGTAACATTGTCTGATGGGTTGGCGTTCAATGGTTCGATTATTTTTTTAAACAACACATCATGTCATTTCAGCAAATGTTTAAAAGGTTGGAATTAAAAGCTTGCATATGTGAATCTGCGCCTTTTCTTCATTTGACTCAAGAATTAGGAAAACAAGATAAGTATGTAAATTATCTGTAAACTCCAAAGTATGCCAGGTATATGAATGAATGGTTTATTGTCACATTTATCTAGGAACTTACCGTGAAAACCGTTTTGTTGCCAGAATCCAGTGTCGTTTTGAGTTACAAAAAGAATAAAAAGAAATTATTTAAATCGAGTTTGTCTTCTGCTCAAATTGGGTCTCAGTACCTAAATACATTCCACTAAGTTAAAAAGGCTGTTTACTATGCTTTGCAGCACTTTGCAGTTTTAAATTCAATTTATTTATGTGATGCAATGCACTGTTTTCATTGAAAAGTATCGCAAAAACATTAAATAAACAAAAAGATCTTCATAGCTCCTTGAAAGTGGAGTCACAGGTAGATAGGATAGTCAAGAAGGCGTTAGATATGCTTTCCTTTATTGGTCAGAGCATAGAGTACAGGAGTTGGGAGATCGTGTTGTGGCTGTACGGGACATTAGTTAGGCCACTGTTGGAATATTGCGTGCAATTCTGGTCTCCTTCCTATTGGAGAAACGAAACTTGAAAGGGTTCAGAAAATGTTTTTTTTAGATTACTTACAGTGTGGAAACAGGTCCTTTGGCCCAACAAGTCCACACCGACCCGCCGAAGCACAACCCACCCAGATCCATTCCCCTACATTTACCCCTTCACCTAACACTATGGGCAATTTATCATGGCCAATTCACCTAATCTGCTCATTTTTGGAGTGTGGGAGGAAACCGGAGCACCCGGAGGAAACCCACGCAGACACGGGGAGAATGTGCAAACTCCACACAGTCAGTCACCTGAGGCGGGAAATGAACCCGGGTCTCTGGGGCAGCAGTGCTAACCACTGTGCCACCGTGCTGCCCACAAGGATGTTACCACGTTTGGAGGATTTGAACTGTAGGGAGAGGCTTAATAGGCTGGGGCTGTTTTCCCTGGAGGGTCAGAGGCTGAAGGGTGACCTTACAGAGATTTATAAAATCATGAGGGGCATGGATGGGGTAAATAGGCAAGGGTCAAAAGTGTGGTGCTGGAAAAGCACAGCAGGTCAGGCAGCATCTGAGAAGCAGGAGAGTCGACATTTCAGGCAATAGCCCTTCATCAAGAATGAGGCTGTGAGCTGAGAGGGCAGTGAGATAAATGGGGGTGGGGGTGGGGCTTGGGGGAAGGTAGCTGAGAGTGTGATAGGTGAATGGAGGTGGGGGGTAATGGTTATAGGTTGGAGAGGAGGGTGAGCAGATAGGTGGGAAGGAAGATGGACAGGTAGGACAGGTCTAGAGGGCAGTGCCGAGTTGATGAGTTGGAACTGGGATAAAGTGGGGGGAGGAGAAATGAGGAAACTGGTGAAATTCCCCTTGGTGCCCTGGGGGTGAAGGGTCCCAAGGCGGAAGAGGAGGCGTTCTTCCTCCAGGCATCGGGTGGTGAGGGAATGGCATGTTCTTGGCAGAGAGGGAGAGGGAGTTGCAATGTTCTGCCACAGGGTGGTGGGGTTGATTGGTGAGGGTGTCCCAGCGATGTTCTCTGAAACGCTCAGCAAGTTGGCATCCTGTCTCCCTAATGTAGAGGAGACCGCATCGGGAGCAACGGATCCAGTAACTGACATGTAAGGAAGTGCAGGTGAAACTTTGATGGATGTGGAAGGTTCCTTTGGGTCATCAGACGCAGGTGAGGGGGGAGGTGTGGGCTCAGGTTTGTAATTCCTGCGGTGGCAGCGGAAGGTGCCGGGAGGGGAGGGCGGGTTGGTGGAGGGTGCATGGACTTGACAGGTGTGTCGCGGAGGGTATGGTATTTATGGAAAGTGGATAAGGGTGGGAAGGGATGTATATCTCTGGTGGTGGGGATATCGGGAGGGGAAGAAATGGAGGGCTTGTAGGCCCTGGTCATGGCAGATGGAAGTGTAGAGGACTGAATGTCCATGGTGAAGATGAGGTGTTGGGAGCCATGGAAATGAAAGGCTTGGATGAAGTTGAGGGTATGAGTGGTATTCTGAATGTATGTGGAGAATTCCTGGACCAGGGAGGATAGGACAGTATCGAGGTATGTGGAGGTGAGTTCAATGGGGCAGGAGCAGGCTGAGACAATGAGTTGGCCAGGGTGGTCAGGCTTGTGGATCTTGGGAAGGAGGTAGAACCGGGCGGTGTAGGGTTCCCAAACTAGGAGATTAGAAGCTGTGGGTGGGAGATCCCCTGAGAGGATGAGGTTGTGTACAGCCTGGGAGATGATGGTTTGGTGATGGGAGGTGACATCATAATCGAGGGGGCGGTAGGAATAGGTGTCTTCAAGTTGGGGCCTGACATCAGCAGTGTAGAGGTCAGTGTGCCAGAGATATATTTCCCGCCCCACCCCTATCCGGTTTCCATAAAGACCATTGCCTCCACGACTCCACACCCCACCCCCCACCAACCCACCACTCAAAACCTGCACCCACACCTCACTCCTCACCTCTGTCTAAGGACCAAAGGAACCTTCTACATCCATCAACATTTCACCTGCACTTCCACACATGTCATTTATTGTATCTATTGCTCCCGATGTGGTCTCCTCTACATTGAGGAGACAGGATGCTTACTCACAGAGTGCTTCAGAGAACATCTCCGGGACACCCACACAAACCAACCCCACCACCCTGTGGCTAAACACTTCAACTCTCCATCCCACTCCGCCTAAGACAAGCAGGTCCTGGGCCTCCTCCATCACTACTCCCTATCCATCCATCGCCTGGAGGAAGAATGCCTCATCTTCTGCCTTGGGACCCTCCAACCCCACGGCATCAATGTGATTTCACCAGTTTCCTCATTTCCCCTTCCCCCACCTTATCTCAGTTCAAACCTTGCTACTCAGCGCCACCCTTATGACCTGTCCTATCTGTCCATCTCCCTTTCCATCTATCCGCTTCACCCTCCTCTCCGACCGATCACCATTACCTCCCACCTCCATCCACCTATCGCTACCTCTCAGCTACCTTCCCCCCCACCCCACCCCCTCCCCATGATCTCACCACCCCCTTGGCTCACAGCTTCATTCTTGATGAAGGTCTTTTACCCAAAATGTCGATTCTCCTGCTCCTCGGATGCTGCCTGGCCTGCTGTGCTTTTCCAGGACCACACTCTCGACTCTAATCTCCAGCATCTGCAGTCCTCAGACTCGACTGAATAAACAAAGTCTTTTTTTTGAGTTGGGGGTGTCCAGAACTTGATGCCATAGGTTTAGGGTGAAAGGAGAAAGATATAAAAGGGATCCAAGGGTCAACCTTTTCACGCAGAGGAAGTGGTGGAGGCTGGTACAATTACAACATTTAAAAGGCATCTGGATCGGTATATGAATAGGAAGGGTTTAGAGGAACATAGGCCAAATGTTGGTAAATGGGACTAGATTGGGTTGGGATATCTGGTCAGCATGGACGAGTTGGACAGAAGGGTCTGTGTCCGTGCTGTACATCTCTATGGCTATGTGACTAAATCTTCAAATCTTCGAACCCCTGTTCAGATCAGACAAAATGTAAACACAGTTACATCTCCAATTCATGGGTTCATGTTCCGGTAGAGGATCATTGATATAGAAAACATGGAAAATCGAAGCAGGAGTTGGCCATTCGGCCCTTCAAGCCTGCTCCATCATTCAATATGATCACGGCTGATCATCCAACTCAGTCCCCTGTTCCTGCTTTCTCCCCATACCCTTTGATCCCTTTCATCCTAAAAACTATATCTAACTCCTTCTTGAAAACATGCAGTATTTTGGCCTCAAACTGTGGCAGAGAATTCCACAGGCTCCCCACTCTCTGGGTAAAGTCTTTTCTCCGCATTTCAGTCCACCCCATATCCTTAGACAGAGGGCCCTGGTTGTAGGCTCCATGGTCATTGGGAACATCCTTCCTGTGTTTAACCTGTCTAGTCCTGTTTGAATTTTATAAATTTCTCATTCCTCTAAACTCCAATAAACATAGTCCTGACTGATCCAGTCCCTCTGCATACATCGGTCCTGTTGTCCCAGACTCGAGTCTGCTGAACCTTGGTTAATCCTAAAGAGCTGACTGACTGCACGAGTTCTCACAGAACCTTTATTGAAACCATGCCCCATTTTTATGGCACTAGCTCCTGGTGTATTTTGATCGGTAATCATCATTAAAAATCCTAAATGCTCTTTGTGAAGCAATGAAGAGCAACCATGTGTACAAGGCCAGGGGTTAAACTGGAAGGTTGGCAGGTGAGTAAGGGGTAAGATGTCACCTGGGGTTTGGGGGGTAAGGGATTGCACATAGATGAGGCATCAGGTGAGTCAGAAATTAGGAAGTGGGTGAAGAGTTAGATGGGTGAGATGGCAAATAGAGAAGTGGGTGAGGGGTTAAAGTGCCAATTGGGTGAGAGGGTAAGGTGAAAGTGGGTACTGCAGATGCTGGAGATTAGTTAAGATTAGAGTAGTGCTGGAAAAGCATAGCAGGTCAGGCAGCGTCCGAAGAGCAAGAGAATCGATGTTTCGGGCAAAAGCTCTTCATTAGGAAAGGGTAAGGTGCCAGGTGGGTAATGAGTGGTGTGGCAGGTCGGTCATTTGGATCGAGTGGGTCAGGGCTAGTCAGGTGAGTTGTGTCATTGAGGGGGAGGTTAGTCATACAGAGTCGCTGTTGGGTGGAGTGAGGGTAGTTAGATTGGGTTGGACTGAGCACTGAGGGACCTCAGGGCACAGTTTGGAGAGTTGGTCCTGGTTGGATGATGGGAGAATTGTTTGGGCATTTAGGGCATTTGGTTCAGTGAGCTGGGAATGTCAAGGGTAACTGACGGGTTGGGAAGGAGTCGGAAGGTCTGTGTGTGGTTGGGGGAAGAGTCAGAGGATTGGAGGATGGTAGAACTGGTTTGAAATGGTCCAGCATACAACCATACAGTCATAGAGTCACAGGATGTACAGCATGGAAGCAAACCCTTCGGTGCAGCTCATCCATGCCGACAAGATATCTTAAATTAATCTAGTCCCATTTGCCAGCCTTTGGCCCATATCCCTCCAAACCCTTCCTATTCATATACCCATCCAGATGCTTTTTAAATGCTGTAATTGTATCAGCCTCCACCACTTCCTCTGGCAGCTCATTCCATACCCACACCACCCTCTGCATGAAAAAGTTGCCCTTTAGGTCCCTTTTAAATCTTTCCCCTCTCATCCTAAATGTATGCCCTTTACTCTGGACTCCCCCACCCCAGGGAAAGGACTTTGTCTGTTTGTCCTATCCATGCTTCTCATAATTTTGTAAACCTCAGCCTCTGACGCTCCAGGGAAAACAGCCCTAGCCTGTTCAGCCTCTCCCTCCCGCTCAAATCCTCCAACCCTGGCAACATCCTTGTAAATCTTTTCTAAACCCTTTCAAGTTTCACAGCATCTTTCCTAAAAGAAGGAGAGCAGAATTGCACGCAATATTCCAAAATATTGGAATGTCCTGTACAGCCGCAATATGACCTCCTAACTCCAGATAAGTGTGTCAGAATATGTGGAAATGTCAAACAGAAACTCACAGCAAGAAATGTTTTGGAAGGTTTTTTGAGGAGATGCAAGAAATTGTCCATTGGAAGTTTAAAATTCTGGACAATTCCCACATAGGCATTCTGTCAGGAATTCTCAGAGATCCCAGCATGTGTTTTGTGGGCTATGTCCAACCTCTGACAGCAAGAAGAATTGATTCAGGTCTGACAAAGTAAATCTTTTTGAGAGTTTATCATGTCAGTGGAGATTACTGGAGTATACAGCTTCTCTAGATAATGATCTTTCTTGATTAACTCCAACCTCAACTGTTTCCACACAGAAAACAGTCAAATAATGTTTAGAATAACACACGATTAGTAACAGCAGGGGACTCACCACTTCCAAATGCCACACAGGCAGAACATGCTTCTTAGACGTTGTTAGGTCTCATCTATATTTTCATTAATGCTAAATATTATTTCTAGCTATTTACCAAAATAGGACACGGGGAAGAAAAGTTTAGTTTTCTGAAGAAATCTACTCAATCTATCAAAATCAGAAATTATCAGAAAATCTCAGCAGGTCTGGCAACATCTGTGAAGAGAAATCAGAGTTAACATTTCAGGTCCAGTGACCCTTCCTCAGAACTGATTGTAGTTAGAAAATTGTTATTTTTTATGCATGAGATAGGAAGGGAGAAGGTGGGTTGGGGGGACAGGTATAGGTGGGGCTACAGTCCAAAGAGAAAGAAGAAGAATTGGACAGACAAAGGAGTGGAGAATAGTCAGCCTAAAAGGATGAAGTTAAAAGTCACACAACACCAGGTGATAGTCCAACCATGCAACCACCAGATGAAGGAGCAGTGCTCAGAAAGCTAGTGCTTCCAATTCAACCTGTTGGACTATAACCTGGTATTGTGTGATTTTTAACTTTGTCCACCCCAGTCCAACACCGGCATCTCCAAATCATAAAAGAATGAATAGCTGCTAATGGGGACGACTTGTGGCTAACAATTGATAATGTGTAATATCAGACTATATGAGTACAAGGCCTGTGTGTGGGGGTTAGGGTAAGGACATGGGAGAAGATGCTTCAAGCCCAAAAATTGTTGAACTCAACATTGAGTCCAGAAGACTGCAGGGTCCCCAAGTGGAATATGAAGTGCTGTTCTTGCAGCTTACGCTGAGCTTCACTGGAGCATTGCAACCAGACCGAGACAGAGATGTTGACCAGGGAACAGGGCGGGTGGGGTGTTAAAGTGGCAACCCACCAATCCACCTCCACCTATCACTTCCTCCTTACACCCTTCCCCACCCTATCTTCTGCATTAAAAACCAACATTTTCCATCAGTTCTGAAGAAAGGTCATTGGACCTGAAACCTTAACTCTGATTATTCTACTCTCCAAAAATGCTGCCAGACCTGCTGAGCTTTTCCAGTAACTTCTGTTTCGTTTCTGATTTCCAGCATCCGCAATTCTTTCAGTTTTTATTCAATCTATCACCCAGTTTATATTTACTGTGGTTTGGTGAATGTTATCTCTCTGATCAATGAGCTGGATGCTGAACAATCCCCCACAACCTAATTCACACACACAAACACACACACACACACAAACACACACACACGCACAGACACACATACACACACGCACAGAGACACAAACACACAGACACAGACACGCACACACACACAGGCACAGACACACACGCACGCGCACAGGCACAGACACACACACACAGACATAAACACACAAACACAGATGCACACATGCACACACACAGGCACAGACACACACGCACGCACACACACGGACACACTTTCTCACACACACACTCACACAGACACACACAGGCGCAGACACACACTCAC
>NC_057732.1:53011362-53027164 GCF_004010195.1 Chiloscyllium plagiosum
GCACACGCACACACACACATGCACAAACACAGACACGCATACACACACATGCACACAAGCACATACACACACAAACACAGGCACACACATGCACATACATGCACACACAAACACGCACACACACATGGATACACACACTCGCACACAGAAACACAGACACACACACACACTTGCACATACACACATACGCGCACACACACAAACAGAGACACACACACTCACATATATACACACACACACACATGCACCTACACACACACAAGCACAGATACACAAACACACAGGATTATGATATGTCTGAATTCTTTTACTTAGACAGTGTAATTTTAAAGACAAGTTTCATTGAGCAAAGGCAAAGGGCAATAATGGAGGATGAAAAAAAACATGGTCGGCAATTTAACTCATTGGACCAGCTCCTCATGAAACCTCCTCATGTACAACCTGCTCGACCCAACCATTCCACCTGCTGTGGAATCTTTTCATTGGTAAGGGATCCTTAACAAGTCAACTACAAAATTTACCGAGAGAAATGACGTCTCCTCACTCACAGTGTCTCTGCTACTCGGAGACCAGGAGAGAGGCAGCAATCTTGTGACCAGTCTTCAGCAGCAAGTTGCACATGATGCATATTTGATGCCAAAAAGCTCACTGGTTGGAAGTCAACAATGTTGGAGCATCAAAATCCCAGCTGCCTCTTTAGTATGTGTTTGACCAGCTGTTCTGCTTCTATGGTCAAATACCCAACTGTCAAATTTGGGCCCAACACATCTGTGCTTACATTCAGCATCTCGATTCATACCTATCATTTCCTGAGGTCTGATATTTCTGTCTCCTCAGAAGTCTACTTTGACCACCACACCCTAATGCATAGGAGCAGAAGTAGACCATATAGCCCATTGAGTCTACTCTGTCATTAACATGATAATCCTTGACTCCACTTTCCTGCCTTGTCCCCATATCCTTGATACCATCACTAGTTAAAAATCTGTCTCTCTCAGCCACACGGGATAAGGATCGAAGATCTCCTTAGAGGATGTGGGTGAACTAAGGTTTTACGACAATGAATAAAGGTTTCATGTTTGCCATTAGGCTGGTTCTGATTCCCAATCTTAACAAATTGAAATTTCATCTTATAACATGATGGGAATTGAATGCATGTTACCAGAGCATTAGTCAAGAGGATTCAGGATTACTAGTCCAATGACCACTGTTGATCTAGTAACTGGTTAGGATGCCTCTACAATGCACATAAGTGGAGTTGAAAAGAAAAGGTACTTATTTTGCCATTTTTTCCATGTCCTTGCTGTTCACCCCTCTGTGTTTCCCCAAACTAGTAAATGATAGTGTAACAAAACTGATTTCGTTGGGCACCATTCTTATTGGGTGCCCAACTGTTGGGAAAGAAAATGAAATTGTTGGAGTGAGGCATTGTTCCATTTTATTGTTCACAGGATTAGATATTTAGTTTCGTTCCAGCCAGAAGTATTCTACGTCCTGCTGGGGTAACTGGAGAATCCTAGGACAGAGCTAAGGGGACATCATGTGAGAGGAAGGTGATGTAATATCATTGGTCTAAATGTCTAATTCAATTGCTAAAAAAAACCTGGAATTGAATGTAATCTCAGTTGTGGTGACCATGAAATTACTATCAATAAAAACTGAAAGAACTCCGATGATAAAAACAGAAATTGCTGGAAAAGATCAGCAAGTCTGGAAGCATCCGTGGAGAGAGAGCAGACTTAATGTTTCGGATCGAGTGCCCCTTCCTCAGAATAATCACTCAATCCAAAACACTAACTCGGATTTCTCTCCACAGGTGCTGCCCAACCTACTGAGCTTTTCCGGCAGTTTCTATTTTTGTTCAATAAACTATTGTCAAATAGGACTCCTGGATCAGAGGTAGGGACATTACTTCTGTACGATAAAAGTGCCTCAATCCCTTTCCAACTAGAACCAGGCTCCCTCCATTGGTTGTACTTAATGATATTAGAACATTGAACATTAAGTAGTACAGCACAGTACAGGCAATTTGTCCCTTGATGTTGTGCCAACCTTTTATCCTAGTCTAAGATCAGACTAACCTACATACCCTTCATTCTACTAGTTTCCATGTGCCTATCCAAGAGTTGCTTAAATGTCCCTAATGTCTCTGACTCTACTACCACCACTGGCAGTGCATTCCATATACCCACCACTCTCTGTGTAAAGAACCGACCTCTGACATCCCCCCTAAACCTTCCTTCAATCACCTTAAAATTATATCCCCTCATGATAGCCATTTCTGCCCTGGGTAAAAGTCTCTGACTATCCACTCTATCTAAGCCTCTCATCATCTTGTACACCTCGATCAAGTTGCCTTTCATCCTTCTGTGTTCCAATGAGAAACACCCTATCTCCCTCAACTTTTCTTCATGAGACATGCCCTCCAGTCCAGGCAGCACCCTGGTAAATCTCCTCTCCACCCTCTCTGAAGCTTCCACATGTTTCCTATAATGAGGCAAGCAGAACTGAACACAATATTCCAAGTGTGGCCTAACCAGGACATCATGATGAAAGGATGGCCTGAAAGCAACATCAGAGGGTACAGGGCAGATGGAGACAGCCCAAGATGGAGTCTTACAAAAAGTAAAGGCAGTCATTATCTCTAAGGAGACAAGAAAAGAGATGTTAAAGTTGTGAACCTGAATGACGATATATTTATGGTTGTGATGACAGACATCTACAGACAATAAGAGAAGCAATCCCTCACAATTGGCTACTGGCCAAGGAGATTCGGTTCCAGCATCCATCCAAAGAGCTGACTCCTACTTCCATTTTCTATCTTTCTATGTTTTTAGCCCACAGGATGGTTATTGTTTGACACCAATTCACAAGGGGAGATGTTGACCTGGGTTTTCATCTTGGGGATCAGGTGTGCATATGGGAGAATTATTGGCTGCATAAATCTGGCCTTTAAATAGAGCCACTGGCATACCCCAGGGAGGGAGGGAGGGACTGGATTAGAAATTGATAGCGGTGACATTGAAAGAGTGAAGGATGTTGCCAGGTCTGGAGATCGGCTTGATGGAAGGCTTACTTTTGGGATCCGATATTGGGTCTAAGATTTACATAAGGAAGAATAAACTATAAAATATTCCTTCAGAATACCCTTCACACACTCAACATATTCTGCATCCCCGTCTGTGCCTACTGATGCCATACCATGATTCCAACCCCCATTACAATCTTCATGCTGAGATATGTCCATCCACCCAATCCCTTTGCCCTCTCCATACAAACCTGTGCTTTCACCCATCCCAATGGTCCTGTGCCAACTCATGCTAACTCATCCACCACCCTATACCGTTTGGACTAACACATACCCCGTGCCAACATATCCAGTGTGAGCAAGACTCTTGCAGCACTGAGAAAGAAATAAAGTTACGTAGAACTTAGAACACAGAAATTTACAGCACAGTACAGGCCCTTTGACCCTCGATGTTATGCCGATCTGTGGAACTAATCTGAAGCCCATCTAACCTACACTATTCCATTCTCATCCATATGTCTATCCAATGACCATTTAAATGCCCTTAAAGTTGGCGAGTCTACTACTGTAGCAGGCAAGCCATTCCACGCTCCTACTACTCTCTGAGGAAAGAACCTACCTCTGACATCTGTCCAATATCAATCACCCCTCAATATAAAGCCAAGTTCCCTCGTGCTCCCCATCACCATCCGAGGAAAAGGGCTCTCACTGTCCAACCTATCTAACCCTCTGATTATCTTATATGTCTCAATTAAGTCACCTCTCAAGCTTCTTCTCTCTAACAAAAACAACCTCATGTCCCTCAACCTTTCCTCATAAGACCTTCCCTCCGTACCAGGCAACATTCTAGTAAATCTTGTCTGAATCTTTTCCAAAGCTTCCACATCTTTCCTATAATGCGGTGACCAGAACTGTACTCAAAACCCCAAGTGTGGCTGCACCAGAGTTTTGTACAGATGCAGCATGACCTCATGGCTCCAACACTCAATCCCTCTACTAATAAAAATTAACACACCGTACGCCTTCTTAACAACCCTATCAACCTGTGTGGCAACTTTCAGGGATCTATATACATGGACACCAAGATCTCTCTGTTCATCTACACAACCAAGAATCTTACCCTTAGCCCAGTACTCTGTATTCCTGTTACTCCTTCCAAAGTGAATCACCTCACACTTTTCTGCATTAAACTCCATTTGCCACCTCTCAGCCCAGCTCTGCAGCTTATCTCTGTCCCTCTGTAACCTACAACATTCTGCGACACTATCCACAACTCCACCAACCTTAGTGTCATCTGCAAATTTACTAAACCACCCTTCTATGCCCTCATCCAGGTTGTTTATAAAAATGACAAACAGCAGTGGACCCAAAACAGATCCGTGCGGTACACCACTAGTAACTGAACTCCAGGATGAACATTTCCCATCAATCACCATCCTCTGTCTTCTTTCAGCAAGCCAATTTCTTATTCAAACCATTAAATCTCCCTCAATCCCATGCTTCCGCATTTAATGGAATAGCCTACCATGGGGAACCTTATCAAACACCTAACTGACATCCATGTATAACGCATCAGCCACTTTACCCTCATCCACTTGTTTGGTCACCTTCTCAAAGAACTCAATAAAGTTTGTGAGGCATGACCTACCCTTCACAAAACCATGTTGACTATCCCTAATCAATTTATTCTTTTCTAGATGATTATAAATCCTATCTCTTATAAACTTTTCCAACACTTTACACCGAACCAAAGTAAGGCTTACTGGTCTATAATTACCAGGGTTGTCCCTACTCCCCTTCTTGAACAATGGAACAACATTTGCTATCCTCCAGTCTTCTGGTAGTATTCCTGTAGACAATGACAATGTAAAGATCAAAGCTAAAGGCTTGGCGATGTCCTCCCTGGCTTCCCAGAGAATCCTGGGATAAATTCCATCTGGCCCAGTGGACTTGTCTATTTTCACATTCCTAGAATTTCTAACACCTCCTCCTTGTGGACCTCAGTCCCATCTCGTCTAGTAGCCTGTATCTCAGTAGTCTCCTCGACAACATTGTCTTTTTCCAGTGTGGATACTGGCGAAAAATATTCATATAGTGCTTCCCCTATTTCCTCTGACTCCACGCACAACCTCCCACCTCTGTCCTTGATTGGCCCTCATCTTTCTCTAGTCATTCTTTTATTCCTGATACACCTATAGAATGCTTTAGGGTTTTCCTTGATCTATTCACCAATGACTTTTCATGTCGCCTCCTGATTCTTCTTAGCTCTCTCTTTAGGTCTTTCCTGGCTAACTTGTAACTCTCAAGTGCCCTAACTGAGCCTTCACGTCTCATCCTAACATAAGCCTTCTTCTTCCTCTTGACAAGAGATTCAACTTCCTTTGTAAACAATGGCTCCTTCACTCGACAACTTCCTCCCTGCCTGACAGGTACATATTTATCAAGGACACGCAGTAGCTGGTGCTTGAATAAGCTCCACATTTCAATTGTGCCCATCCCCTTCAGTTTCCTTCCCCATCTATGCATCCTAATTCTTGCCTAGTCGCATCATAATTGCCTTTTCCCCAGCTATAACTCTTGCTCTGCGATATATACCTATCTCTTTCCATTGCTAAAGTAAATAACCAAATTGTGGTCACTATCACTGAAGTGTTCAAAGTTCTATTACATATAATATTTCTAACATTGTTGCAACCTTCTGTATGTTGAATGAAACATGGATTCATGCAGATGCATTTCCTACATTTCCATTCCACCATCTCAATAGAGATTTATAATAACAAATAATTCAATCCAGTGTACAATTCCTGGAACCAACAAGTATTCAATTGCACAGTAATGCATCAAAGTGTCTGTGACCACTTGTAGTGGGCAATCAAACAGTGAACTGGCAGGCAGCTGGCTGTGATAATGGAGAGTTGTTAAGTCAGGCATGCGGCATTAATCCTGTAATTGAATCCCTCAGGCTTATATCAACATACTGAGTGAGGTAGTGAGCAAGTTCGTTTTTTTAAACACTTCAGATTCTTTATCTAAACATTTAAAAGGTAGGCCATTTAAATGCCTTGGCAGCCCCCTCTGTTTTTGATAGATCCTCATGTCGGGTCCCTTTGATGGAAACATCTGACAGTTCTAACAGTTGATCTTGACATATCCATTGACCATTCCAATGCGTTTTACACAAATGAGTTCTTGCACCTTTTACACATATATGTATAGTCGTAAAAATTCCAAAAGATGCCTGACCCACCCCAAAGATCACCTGAGTCCCTCCCAGACTCTCTAAAGAGGCACATTGGTTATCTAAAGCAATGCACCAAGTTCAGACCTGCACCATCCAGGTTCGCTTAGCACACTTGGGTTTTCATACTCAAAGGCTACTCATGTCTCATTGGAGTGGAGGCAGCTGGTGCTTACATGCCCAGCTGCCTCTATGAATCAAACAAGAGCAAATCCCAACTGACCCAGTTCCTGTTCCTGAAAAATGGTAAGTGCCATGTTCCGGAGGCAGGATTTATGATGTCTGGCTCCCCCATTTTCACAGCGATGGGGTGGTCTCAAGTTCCGATGACCTAAAGCTTGGTCACCTATAAAAATGAGACAAGAGGAGGAGGAGATGTTTAGAGAGGGAATTTCAGATTTTAGGACGTCAGCAGTTGGAGACATGACTGACAATGATGGAGTAATTACATTCAATAGTTGCTGAAGAGACTGGAAAGATAACACTCTTCTCCAGAACCAGGCATTTTCAGGCAAAAATTAATTTTTAAAAATCCATTCTGAATTCTCCTGTTAATTGATAGTTAATATAATTATTTCCCTTGGCTGAAATAAAAGCAAAATATTGCTGGAGATCTGAAACAAAAACAGAAATTGCTGGAGAAACTCAGTAGGTCTGGTGGCATCCGAGATGAAAGAAACAGAGTTAATGTTTCCAGGCTGACATGATATTTCTTTGCAACGTTAGTTTCACTTGGCCATTAGAAACAGCAGAATTAATTCCTCTTCCTTTTTAACAAAAGTAGGCAAATATTTTTCACCAAAATTCCACCGATACCCTAATGATTATTTAACTTGCTTCCTTCCAAATGTTCTTGTTAATGTTTTAATCAGGTTTTCAGCAACAGTACTAACCTCTGAAAAAAAACGTTCCAGCAGCTCACAGAGTTGTGTATTCTCTGAGAAGGAACAGCCAAGAGTGGAGTTTGAAGACCCCACATCATTTTGAAGATAATTTACAGAAATACTTTACGATAAAAAGTTGGTGTGTTTCTCACGCCCCCAGTGTGAAAAGTTCATATCTGTTCTGAATGACTCAGAAATCCCACACTGATTTCGGTTTCACAATAATGTTCCACATTGTACCTTGACTATGCAGGCCATGATTTAATTAAATCTTTGGTGTCATTTTGTTTTAAGGTACATCTGTCTTTTAATACGGTTGCCTGATTGGCTGGAAGTGAGCCTGTTAAACAATGATGTTTGAACGAGAGAGTAGGGAGATGTTTTTTCAAGGATTGATCAAAAATGGCACTGGGGCATCAGGTTAGACTTGGACTGGAGAAATGATGGTTTTGAAGGGAGAGCTGGTAATGATATCCCTCCTACTGTATTCTGGCTTTAGGTCTGTGCAAATCAAGGAAACTCATACCCAGATACACAGCCAGATCTCTAAGGGCACTTTGTCTCCAGTGCTGACAATGACCCATGAGAGTCATAGAGTCACAGAGTCCTATAGCAAGGAGATAGGCCCTTTGGCCCAAACTGGTCCACACCGAACAAAATGTCCCTCCACACTAACCCCATTTCCCTGCACTTGGCCCATACCCTTTTAAACCTTTCCTATCCATGTATTTGTCCAAATGCCTTTTAAATGTTGTTAATGAACCGCCTCCGCTGGCAAACCATTCCACATGTGTATCACCATCTGTGTAAAAACATTGCCCCTCAGGATCCCTTATATTTTTTCCCTTCTAACTAATACCCTCTAGTCTTCAATTCCCCAATCCTGGGAAAAAGACTGAATGCATTCACCCTATCCATGCCTCTCATTATCTTATGCACCTCTGTAAAACCCCCTCTCAATCTCCGACACTCTAAAGAAAAAAGGCCTAGCTTGTCCAACCTCTCCCGATAACTCAATCCCTTAAGTCCTGGCAACATCCCTGTAAATTTCTTCTGCACATTTTCCAGTTTAATAACATCCTTCCTATAGCAAGGTGACCAAAACTAAACACAATCCTCCAAGTGTGGCTTCATCAATGTCCTATGCAACTGCAACATAACTTCCCAACTTCTATACTCAATGCCCTGACTGATGAAGGCCAGTGGGCCAAAAGCCTTCTTTGCTCCCCTATCTACCTGGGCCTCCACTTTCAGAGAACCGTGCACCTGAACTCCAAGATCCCTCTGTTCCACTACCGTCCTTAAGGCTCTACCATTCACCATGAAACTCCGACCTTGATTTGACTTTCCAAAATACAACACCGCACACTTATCAATATTAAACTCCATTTGTCATTTCTCTGCTATTACATCTAGTCCTTGTCTTGGCTTCTTCCATATGTCTTTAGAATACTTACACATACTGACGTGGATGGATTCTCTTGCACTACTGCATTAGAACCTTGGCTGATTTTTCATTATTTTATTTTTCTTAAACAATTTTGGTTTGGATCTGTGAACTGAAGATGGCTTTTGGACTCTGGGCAGCAGTTTGTGTTTTTACAAAAAAGAAGCAAATGAGCTGTTGTTTGTTTGTGAGGCCAGGCCTGGAAATCAACTGCAGAATGGTCTTGTTCAAAGCATTCTATATGCTCTTTGACACCAGGAGATCAGTATGCTTAACCAGCTAAAAGATCTCTGGCTAGTACTAAGATCGGTATTTGGGAATTGGTGCTGGCAAGTCTGGAAGGGAGCATGATAATCAAACAGAGGGAGGAGCCATAGTTTGAACTGGTTCTTAGACTATACTTGGGTCAGAAGGAGTTTGGCTGAAGGTTTGCAAGCTTCTTGCCTAACTTCCCATTATTTGTCATTGGAGGTTCAGAGAATAGAATCTAAGTTATAGGTATTACTGAGACTTCCTCAGATTAAACTGGAAAAGGTGACCTTGACTGACATCTTCATAAAATCAACCAAGAAACAACCATATATGCCTATGGAACAATACCTTGTGAAAACTACTTAAATAACCTGACAAGTTTTGTTTTCTTTTTTCTTAATTTATTATCCAACTGTGTTTGTTTGTCTTTTTGTCATTTGTGTGAATGGGGCTGAAAACAAAGGTGATTGGGTTTAAATCATAGACCCCAATTAGCTTGCTTTGTTGTTTAATTTTTTTTCTGCTAAATCTACTATATTGTTAATAAATTGTTAAGTCTTTTATTTAATCTACAAATCCAGGATCTGGAATTGATTGTTCATTAAGGGATTGGTTATTCAAAACATCCAGTTAGGAACAATTGGGGTCAATTTTGAGGGCCTTTGAAATTTTTAATTCGACTGTGTTCTGAATACAGGGGTGAGAAGGCTGATTTGATTTTATGTTTGGTTCTGTGTTGTGCTAAGTTTCTCTTTCTCCTCTCATGATCTTCGGTGAGTCTTCCTTGCATTTGCTTCCAGCAAACTCTGAAAAGCTTTTTGCAGAATCAAATCTTTGAACTGTTGAAACTGGTGAACTTTGAAGGTGGACTCTTCTGTGAAATCTTGTTCTTTGAAGAACTTTATTTGTTCTCAGATTAATATAACCATCAAAAACTATTAGACCATTATCAAAAGTATCTTTTATACCTTACTAAATGGCAAAACTGTCAGCCACAGCTCTAATTGAATATAATGCTATTTTTACTTGGTCAGCTTTAGGTTTTGTATTTAGTTCTGATAAAACCCTGATTGGTCTTGGCAGGATAGATATGGAAAGGTTGCATCCTCTCCTGGAAAAATTGGGAATTAGGGATCACCATTTAAAAATTGGGATTGCCTATTTAAAACAAAGAGGGCTGTGAGTCTTTGGAACTCTCTTCCTGAAAAGGTGGTGGAAGCAAAGTCTTCCAGCTCTTTAAAGACAGTTAGATTATAAACAAAGGGGTGAACGATTATAGGGGAAGGCAAGCATGTGGATTTGAGGTTTAAATCAGATCAGCCTTGATCAGGGTACCAAATGATCTAGTCCTTATCATATTCCTTACCATATACATGTCTGTAAGCGATTCTTTATTTTATAAAAGAAACTGTTTTCTTTAAGATATCCAATCTTATGTTCTATTTGGCTTATCTCTGAATTAAAATTTTGCAACAGTATAATTTTCTCTGTTGTGCCTTCTTAAAGCAATGATTTATTTTTTGTTTCAAGTTGTTTTAAAAATCTGTGGTTCTAAATGTTGCTATATTTCTGGCTTGAAAATTTATTCTCCTTTAGTAAATGAATGCTGTGTCAACCCTTTAATTAACTTCTGAAAAAATCAATGATATTTTATTTTCTTCACTTTACAAGATTTTAAGCTGCAATATGTTTACTGTATTTCAAGTCTGATATTCTGTATTATAACAAAACTGTTATTATAAGGCCAGTTGCTGGTAATACAGGTATAAGGTTTTTTGGCGAGCAAACAGTTAACCCAAGTCGACACCCACTAGATGTGTGTTGCTCAGATGTGACGTGGGTGTGGTTCATGGGCAAGCATGTTCTCAGTTATAAATCTGCTTCTCTGGTAAGATTTTTATAAATTTCACCATTAAATTGTTACATTCTGAAAACTGAAAATTCTGAATTACGAATTACAAAAACAGCTAGTCCCGAGCATTTTGGATAAAGGATCTTTTGGCTGTAATAAACAAATCAGATCTCATAGTGAAACCTGAGCTGTTAGATTTCGTTTTACTTTTGCAGTTTGGTCACAGTGGAGATCAGTCACATTTTCACAAGAGGCTGCCAGTGTTCTTTTAGCAAGCAATCACAGGGTTAGTCATAGATCGTTAAAGGTGTACAGCACAGAGAAAAACCTTTCAGCCCCTCAAGTCTGCATTGTCAAAAACATTCACCTAACTATGCTAATCCCATATCTAAGAATTAGCCTATAGCCTTGCCAGCCTTGTCTTCACAAGTGCACATATAAATACTTCTTCAGTGTGAGGAGCGTTTCTACATCTCCCATTCTCACAGGCAGTCAGTTCCAGATTCTCCATCACCCTCTGGGCGAAAGGACTTTCCACACATCCCCTCGAAACTTCTTGCCTCTTACCTTCAATCCATGATCCCTCCACCACAGAGAAAGGTTTCTTCCTATCTACCCTGTCTATGCCCCTCATGTACATCTGAATCATATTCCCCCCATTTCCCCCCCCCCAGTCTCCCTTGCTTCACAGAAAACAACCTCAGTCAGTCCAATTTATCTTTGTAACTGAAACTCTCCAGTCCAGGTAACCTCCAAGTAAATCTTCTCTGCACCTTTCCAGTACTGTCACATCCCTCCTGTCACATCCCTCCTGTCACATCCCTCCTGATATGTATGTTCCAGAATGGCATTGTTAAATACAAGAAAAACAAGCAGAGAGGTTTACATATACAACAAACATTTTATTATCCAGCACATGGGCCCAGGTACCAGTTGATCAAGAGAGCCACATGATCAATGTAAAAACACACTGTAAGTGATAGAAACATAATGCAGGGGGTATACATATCACTGTTATAGTTTATTTACAGTATCAATCACTTAAATAATAATGCGACTTTGTCTTCATTAAAACTTACTGGCAGAAAGCCTTCTCACTTACACCCTCAACTGATTACTCTGAGATCATGATATCTAAGGAGAAACTGACTCAAAGTTGAATTCATTGTTGATATTTCATTTGGTGCGAATAATTACATTGAAGTACATTAAATTTTAAAACTGCAATAATTGGGCAGAATAATACAGTAAACTTTACAATATTTGAGGTATATAATTTTTGGGGTTTATTAAGACTGCTGGTTCATAAGGTACTAGTTAAAACAAGGCTTGCTGTAGAAGACTATATTGAAAGATCTTAAAAAAACAGTAAAAGGAAACATTCAACCCTTTTCCCAGTAATACCCTTTACAGTCACTCAATTCCAATGAAACATCACCCTTATCTAACTTGTTAATTTTGACTCTCAAAAATGATTTTCTAACCTTCTTCTTGGATTGTTAAAGGAGCTTAATTTTTTCCTCAGCTCAGATATTCTGGATTCTTCTTTCTAATTCTGAATTCCTGAAGATATTTACAATGCTCACAGCCGGGAAACTTCCAGAAATTAATAAATCTGTCCTTCTGCTAGAATTAATTCACTTCTTCTCAAAAAACTGGTGGCTTCAAAGCATTTGTTTCTGTATCATAAAACTCAATGTTATAAACATTCAACTATTAACTAATTCCAAGGTAGCTGATCAGGTCATTTAACTTAAGTCATATACTTTCTTAGAACAGCTGTATTTAGTTCACTGCTAGAGTCATAGAGATGTACAGCACAGAAACAGACCCTTCAGTCCAACTCGTCCATGCTGACCAGATATCCCAACCCAATCTAGTCTCATTTGTCAGCACTTGGCCCATATCACTCTAAACCCTTCCTATTCATATACCCATTCAGATGCATTTTAAATGTTGCAATTGTACCAGCCTCCACCACGTCCTCTGGCAGCTCATTCCATACACGTACCACTCTCTGTGTGAAAAGGTTGCTCCTTAGATCTCTTTTATATCTTTCCCCTCTCACCCTAATTCTATACCCTCTAGTTCTAGACTCCCCACCCCAGGGAAAATACTTTGTCAATTTACCCTATCCATGCTCCTCATGATTTTATAAACCCATATGAGGTCCTCCCTCAGCCTTCGATGCTCCAGGGCAAACAGCCCCAGCTTCTCCCTTTAGCTCAAACCCTCCAACCCTGGCAACATCCTTGTAAATCTTTTCTCAACCCTTTCAAGTTTCACAACATCCTTCCGATAGAAAGGAGATCAGAATTGCACGCAATATTCCAACAGTGGCCTAACCAATGTCCTGTACAGCTGCAACATGACCTCCCAATTCCTGTACTCAATACACTGACCAATAAAGGAAAGTATACCAAACGCCTTCTTCACTATCCTATCGACCTGCGACTCCACTTTCAAGGAACTATAAACCTGCACTACAAGATCTCTTTGTTCAGCAACACTCCATAAGACCTTACTATTAAATGTATAAGTCCTGCTAAGATTTGCTTTCCTAAAATGCAGCACCTCGCATTTATCTAAATTAAATTGCATCTGCCACTTCTCAGCCCATTGGCCCATCTGGTCAAGATCCTGTTGTAATCTGAGGTAACCTTCTTCACTGTCCACTACACCTCCAATTTTGGTGTCATCTGCAAACTTACTAACTGTACCTCTTACGCTCGCATCCAAATCATTTATATAAATGATGAAAAGTAGTGGACCCAGCACTGATCTAAAAAATAATTTTCTGAACAACTTAAAAAGCAAGCCAACTTTGCAGAGATGAAAATTAAAATATATTTTCCTTCACGTTTGAGTCAAAGTTCCCAAATAATGAGTTCCAAACAGACATTGGGAATTTTCTTAGTCCAGAACCAATTGTGTGTTGAGTGTATGAGTACCAGTGAGACAGTGCAAACAATTGCAAAAGCTTTGAAACGGTTACATTGAGTTGTCAGGTGGAAGAGAGAGGGAAAATGCTTCAGAATGGAAAAAATGAGAGGCTAGGAGTGGAGAGAGAGAAACATGAGCCCAGATTTTCGAATGGAGATAATAATTTCTACATTGTAGGTGGGAGGTGTGTATCAGTTAACTCTGGAAGAATTCCAATGGACTGGAGTTAGCTAATGTAACTCCACTCTTTAAAAAAGGAGGGAGAAAGAAAACGGGAAATTATGGGTCAATCAGCCTGGCATCGGTGGTGGGCAAAATGCTGACCTCAATTCTTAAGCATGTAATAACTGAACATTTTGAAAGCGGTGACATAATTGATCCTGGATAGCACAGATTCGCTGAAGGAAAATCATGCTTAACCAGTCTTCTGGAATTTTTTGAGGATGTGACCAGTTGAATGGACAAGGATGAATAAGTGGATTTCCAAAAGGTATTTGACAAGGTTCCACACAAGAGATTAGTAAGGAAGTTTAAAGCTTGTGGTATCAGAGGTATTGTATTGACATGGATAGAGAGCTAGTTGGCAGACAGGAAGCAGAGAATTGAAATAAATGGGTCCTTTTCAGAGCGGCAGGCAGTGATGTGTGGGGTGCCGTAGGATTCAGTGCTGGGACCTTAGCTGTTCACAATATACGTTAATCATTTGGATGAAGGATTTAAATGCCATATCTCCAACGACAACATAAAGCTGGGTGACAGTGTATGCTCTGAGGAGGATGCTAAGTGGCTGCAGGGTGACTTGGGACAGACTGGCTGAGTGGGCAAATGCACTATAATGTGGATAAATGTGAGGTTATCCACTCTGATCACAAAAACAGGAAGGCAGATTAGGTGACAGTTTAGGAAAAGGAGAGGTGCGGTGAGACCTGGGTGTCATGGGGGAACCGTTGCTGAACGTTGGCACGCAGATGCAGCAAGCCGTGAGGAAAGCTTATGGCATGCAGTCCTTCATAGCGAGAGGGTTTGAGTATTGGAGTAAGGCTGCCTTGCTGAGGGCCTTGGTGAGGCCACACCCAGAGTATTGTATGCAATTTTCGTCTCCCATTCTTGCTGTTGAGGGAGTCCAGCGAAGGTTCAGCAGATTGATTCCCGGGATGGCAGGACTGACATATGAGGAAAGACTGGATCGATGGGTTTGAGAGTGTGGAGGGCATGCATCAAATAGAAAAATATAAAATCCTGAAGGGCTTGGACAGGCTAGATGCAGGGAGAATGTTCCCAATGTTGGGGAAGTCCAGAACTAGGGATCACTTAAGGAGTAAGCCCTTCAGGACTGAGATGAGGAAGAATTTCCATAGAAGCTATAGGATTCTTTCCCATAGGAAGCTGGTGGAGCCAGTTCATTAGATGTTTTCAAAGTTAAAAATCACACAACACCAGGTTATAGTCCAACAGGTTTAATTGGAAGCACACTAGCTTTCGGAGCAACGCTCCTTCATCAGGTGATAGTTTAAAGAGGGAGTTGGACATGGCACTTGTAGCCAAGAGGATCAAGGGTTATGGGGAGAGGGCGGGAATGGGATACTGAGATTACATGATCAGCCATGATCATATTGAATGGCCTACTCTTGCAGCTATCCTCTACGTTTCTTGTTTCTACTAGGACCCTGCAGAGTCTCCAACATAGCAGGCTCTGGGGGAATTTCCCAGGAAATTGGAGATTCTGCTGGGAAGTTCACCTGAGCCTGGAACACTCTGAAAGTCTCCATTTAAATCAGAGAATTCAATGGATTCCATTGCACTTTAGTGAATAGTGACTCAGAGAAATTCAGACAATTAAATACTTAGACAAACTCCAGAGTAACTATTCATCTGCCCCTACTCCCCACCACAATTTAACACAAATGCCCCCACACCCACCTAGACTATACCTTTGCTGGATTCCTCACACTCAACCGACCCTGACCCACCCCAGCATCCCCCATCCCCCCCCACCCCATGACTCGCTTACACTCCTCGACCACACCATGGAGGTGAGACCCCTGACCCAGCTGCTGAACCAAACTGCCCCTTTCACCTGGATCCAACACACCCTACTCCCAAGCACCCAACCCCACCACCCACCTAGTACCCAATGCCACTCCCCACCCAGCAC
>NC_057732.1:53027725-53083349 GCF_004010195.1 Chiloscyllium plagiosum
ACTCTACCCACCTGACCCCCTATCTCCTGATCGCCCCAACCTACCCTAAACACAGCATCAGCGCTTTTCCCATCTTGCACCAGGGAACCCTAAGTCACCTGGCTCACTACCCCCTACCCACCTGGTTCACTACCCTCTACCCACCTGGCATTCCACTTATAGCACACCATATATAACTGACTTCCTATTTTTATCCCACCTGGCATTCTACTTATCTGGCACCTTACCCACCCAGCACTGTAGCCTCATCTTCCCCTTACACTCACACCCTTTCACAAGTGCTGTCAATGCAGAGGGCTGTGGTGTTTGGCATTTTAACTACAGAATAAGATAACTGATCACTTTAAAACGGGGGAGGCAGTTCTGCAGACCCCTGACAGGTCTACGCAGCAAGGTGCTATGAAAACAGAAGTACAGCTCCACATTTCCGAAGGAGTCCTGATCAGGAGCAGGATCCTTCCAAAGGTTAAGATCAGTGGTTTGCGGTTTTGTGTGAAAATCCACACGATCAT
Organism: Chiloscyllium plagiosum; assembly: GCF_004010195.1. Classification (NCBI taxonomy): domain Eukaryota; kingdom Metazoa; phylum Chordata; class Chondrichthyes; order Orectolobiformes; family Hemiscylliidae; genus Chiloscyllium; species Chiloscyllium plagiosum. The sequence goes on from NC_057732.1 coordinate 53,028,238, forward strand.
CAGACATAAGAACAGAATTAGGCCATTCAGCCCCTTGAGCCTGCGTCGCCTTTCAATAGACAACTGGATTTTCGCATGATCAAGTAAGGTTTGAATCCTCCAGTTAATATTCTCCCTGATTAAAAGGAACCATAACTGCCTCAGCTCCTCCACACCCCACCACTCCCCACCAATCCCCTCTCCCCATCCCCACCACTCGCCTTCCCCGTACTTTCTCATTTAGAGAAATAATATTTTCTGGCATACTGTTAAATATCTTGTGCAATACATGTCAAACGTAACTTAATCCAGGTACTTATAAATGGAGTGATATTGGAAGTAAGATTACATATTACCTCATTTTTAACAACTACTTGGAAGAATATGTATTTATCGATGATCTGATGTAAAAAAGGCACTGCAGTAATTATCTGTCCTTACCTTAGTGACCATTGTAATCAGTAAGTGTGATCAGGAACACAATATTACTGCACCCCAGGGGATACGGTCAGATTACAATCCATTACACACTTTTAACTGCAAAACACAAGTAATGTCCTGTCACCAAACATCACTCCACCCTCTCAAACGAAACAGAAATGGAACAAAGTGCATTCAGCGTAAATATATAGAATCATCATGTTAACTGGAACACGGGCTGGGGGAAGGGTGGGGGGGGGGGGGGGTGCTGAATACTTCGGTAATGCAATGTCAGATGGAAAGGTGCCCAATAATGACGGGTGAATGGTGCAGCAGAACTCCACCATAGTAATCATCCCCATCTCGACAGCTGCCACATCAGCATCTAGATCAGCTGCACCAATCCCTAGTGCACTCACCTTCCAGGAGTCAGAGTGTCAAGAGGGAACTGCATTTAGATTCAGTGCAGGAGTCAAACTAGCTTTCTGTCAAGGCTTCAGTTGTCAGCACATGGGGGTAACAAAGTTATTGCTCACAATCTCAGAGACACCTGTGGAGTTTTATTAAGGATGATGACATTTGTAAAGAAAACCATTAAAAAGACACTAGGAGAAAGTGAGGTCTGCAGATGCTGGAGAGTCATAGTCGAAAACACTTTTCAACATTAAAAAAAACACCTTTGATAAGATCCTGCACAGGAGGCTACTGAGTAAGCTAAGGGCCCATGGTGTAAGAGGCAAGGTGTTAGCATGGACAGAGGCTTGGCTGTCTGGTAGAAAGCAGAGAGTGGGGATAAAAGGGTCCTTCTCAGGATGGCAGCCAGTGACAAGTGATGTTCTGCAAGGGTCAATGTTGGGATCACAACTTTTCACTTCATACATTAACGATCTAGAGGAAGGAACTGAAGGCATTCTGGCTATGTTTGCAGATGATACAAAGATAGGTAGAGAGGCAGGTAGCATTGAGGAGGTGGGGAGGCTGCAGAAAGATTTGGACAGGTTAGAAGAGTGGACAAAGAAGTGGCAGATGGAGTACAATGTGGGAAAGTGTGAGGTCATGCACTTTGGTCGGAAGAATAGAGGCATGGATTATTTTCTAAATGTGGAGAAAATTCAGAAATCTGAAGTTCAAAGAGACTTGGGAGTTCTAGTCCAGGATTCACTCAAGGTAAACATACAGGTTGAGTCGGTAGTTATGAAGGCAAATACAATGTTGTCATTCATCTTGAGAGGACCAGAATTTCAATGGGGATGTACTTCTGAAGCTTTATAAGGCTCTGGTCAGACCACATTTAGAATATTGTGAGCAATTTTGGGGCCCATATCTCAGGAAGGATGTATTGGCCCTGGAGCGGGTCCACAGGAGGTTCACGAGAATGGTCCCGGGAATGAAAGGCTTAACATCTGAGGAATGTTTGGTGGAGTTTAGAACGATGGAGGAGAATCTAATTGAAGGTTACAGAATATTGAATGGCCTGGACAGAGTGGATGTTGGGAAGAGGTTTCCATTAGTAGGAGAGACTAGGACCTGAGGGCACAGCCTTAGAATAAAGGGAAGGCGCTTTAGAACAGAGATAAGGAGAAACCTATTCAGCCAGAGAGTGGGGAGTTTATGGAAATCACTGCCACAGAAGGCTGTGGAGGCCGGGTCATTGTGTAATTTAAGATGGAAATAGATAGATTCTTGAGTTTCATGGGGATTAAGGGTTATGGGGAGAAAGCAGGAGAATGGGGTTGAAAAATCTATTGGCCATGATCAAATAGCAGAGCAAACTCAATGGGCCGAATATCCTAATTCCTGCTCCTATGATCTTATGGTGTTATGGTCTAAAGAATGTCATTAGTTTGATCGTCATTGTCCCGGCGTTCACTCACTACCAGGTCTGATTGTCCACTGAGGACATTCCGTGTCACTGGGCCTGGTTCTCTGTGGGACTGATGATCCTGGATCCTTTGACAGGTGTTTCCGGGAGGTGGGGTTGTTTGTTGGCCTTGAGATCATTGGCAATCCTTTCCCCTCTTCCTTATCCGTATTCCCTCGTGCTGACTGATGTTCTCAAAGAAGGGTGTCCCTTTGTACAGGAGCTTCCTCCAATTCGGGTTCTTCAGAACGAGGGTCTCTCACGCGGTAATATTGAGGTTGCGGTTCTTGTGGCAAGCCTCAGGAAATTTTTGAAACGTTTCCGTTCTCCTCCTCTCATCCAAGTGCTTTCCTTGTGCTGGGTGAAGATGATTTGCTTTGGCAAGTGGTACTCAAACATTTTAACCACATGGCCTCAAGTCAGGAGCTGATTTGGAATCCGTGCAAGGACATCTTTGGAGTTCAGTTGGGGTACATGGTTAGCAGAGGGATACAAAGGCAATGGGACAGATGCAGAATAGATTGATGAGGTACAGGCTGTAGTGACATGATGTAGTGATCCTTGAGAAGATACTGTGCTTTTCACTGGAGCTGAGAAATGAAGGCAGGTCTGCTGGGTTACGAAGGGTTAATAGGAATAATAAAGGTTAATACAAAGAAGTAGAGAGGAACAGAACCAAGGGTGTGCCACAAGGGTCAGTGCTGGGTCCACTTTTTTTCATCATTTACATAAACAATTTGGATGTGAAGGTACAGTTAGTAAGTTTGTAGATGACACTAATACTGAAGGTGTAGTGGACAGCGAAGACGGTTACCTCAGATTACAATGGGATCTTGATTAGATGGGCCAATGGGCTGATGAGTGGCAGATGGAGTTTAATTTAGATAAATGTGAGGTGCTGCATTTTGCAAAAGCAAATCACAGTAGGATTTATACACATGATGGTAAGGTCCTGGGGAGTGTTACTGAACAAAGGCACCTTGGGGGATGCAGGTGCACTCTTGACAGTGGAGTCCCAGGTGGACAGGGTGGTGAGGATGGTGTTTGATACACTTGCTTTCATTGGTCAGAACATTGAGTATAAGAATTGGGAGTCTAGATTAGAATGGTGCTGGAAAAACACAGCACGTCAGGCAGCGTCCGAGGAGCAGGAAAATCAACATTTCGGGCAAAAGCCCTTCATCATTCCTGAGGTTGGGGAGGTCATGTTAAGCTGCACAGGACACTGGTGAGGCCACTTTTTGGAAAACTACAATACTGGTATTTTGGCTGCCCTTCCAAAGTAAGGATGCTGTTAAACTTGAGAGGGCACGAAAAGATTTACAAGGATGTTGCCAGGACTAGGAGGTTTGAGCTACATGAAGAGGATGAATAAGCTGGGGTTATTTTCTCTAAAGGGTCAGGGGTTGAAGTGTGATCTTATAGATCATGAGGGGCATGGATAGGGTAAATAGCCAAGGTCTTTTTCCCAGAGTAGGGAGTCCAAAACTAGAGGGCATAGATTTAGAGTGAGAGGGGAAAGATTTAAAAGGAACCTGAGGAACAGATTTTTCACACAGAGGATGGTGCATGTACGGAATGAGCTGCCAGAGGAAGTGGTGGAGACTGGTACAATGACAACATTTAAAAGGCATCTGGACAGGTATACGAATAGGAAGGGTTTGGAGGGATATGGGCCAAGTGCTGGCAAATGGAGTAAGGTCAGATTGGGATGTCTGGTTGGCGTAGATGAGTTGGACTGAAGAGTCCGTTTCTGTGCTATACATCTCTGTGACTCTCAGACGGCTGTGAGTCTTTGGAATTCCCTTCCCCAAAAGGCAGTGGGTGCAGAATCCTTAAATATTGTTAAAGTAGAGGCCGATGGATTAGAACATAGAACATTACAGTGCAGTACAGGTCCTTCGGGCCTCGATGTTGCACCGAACTGAGAAACCAATCTGAAGCCCATCTAACCTACACTATTCCATTATCATCCATATGCCTATCATGTGATCATTTAAATGCCCTTAAAGTTGGTGGGTCTACTACTGTTGTAGGCAAGGCATTCTATGCCCCTACTACTCTCTGAGTAAAGAAGCTACCTCTGACATCTGTCCTGTATCTATCCCCTTGATGATTAGGTGGGCACTGGGGAGTGTAGATTGGCTGCTGTTTATTGAAAAGTACATGCCTGGCATGTGGGAATCTTTTAAAGACTAGTTGATTAGAGTTCAGGGCCAGCATGTTCCTAAGAAAATGAAGGATAAGGATGGCAAGGTACCAAAATGGTTTACCAGGATGTTGCCTGGTTTGGAGGGTATTAGCTTTGCGGCGAGATTGGACAAACTCAGTTGTTTTCACTTGGATTTCAAAGGCTGAGGGGCGACCTAATAGAGGTTTACAAAATGATGAGTGATGTGGATAAACTGGACAGTCAGAGACTTTCTCCCAGGGTAGAAGTGTCAATTGCTGGGGGACATTGGTTTAAGGTGAAAGGGCGAAATTAAAGGAGATATGAGAGCCAGGTTTTTTACACAGAGGATGGTAAATGCCTGGAGGCAGATCCAACAGCAATGTTTAAGAGGCGTCTTGACTGATACATGAATAGGCAAGGAATAGAGGGATACGGACAGCGGAGAGGCAAAAGGTTTTTAGTTTACAAAGGTGTCATGCATCAGCACAGGCTATGTGGGCCAAAGGGCCTGTTTCTGTGGTGTGCTTTGAATTATCAGGTATAAGATGGAATGTAGGTTTGAGGTTAAAATCAGACCAGCCATGATTTGATTGAACAGGGGATCAGACTGGAATGGCAGAGTGACTCCACGGTTCCTTGTTTGTCTGTTTATAAAGAATGACAGCCCATTTATATTGATCAGTAAGAGAATACTGACAGGATTTAACTGGTTAATAATCACACAAAATATAATGGGTGAGGTTAGAAAAAAAAATTGACACAAGGGATTGTTTAGAATTCCTACAGTGTGGAAGAAGGCCATTCAACCCATCAAGTCAACACTGACCCTCTGAAGAGCATCCCACACCATCCCTATAACCCTGCATTTTCCACGGCCAATCCACCGAGCCTGCACATCTTTAGACTGTGAGGGGAAACCCATGTAGACACAGGGAGAACACGGAAACTCCACGCAGTCACCCGAGAGTGGGATTGAACTCGGGTGTTACGACATGGTTAATTTAAAACCAGCAACACAAAAAACATTTATCCTGTGCAGTAATCTGTAAACATCGAGTGGCCAAGAACTATTTAAAGTAAAAATTAACAACTTTATTTCATAAAGTATAACAGAATAATTAACTAACCATTATTTACAACTCCTTCCTCTAACCTACCTTCGACCTTCCCTTCTATAATACTAGTCCGATAAAAGTCCCAATTAAAATTTACAAAAACAACACTTCTTATCTCAAAACCAGGCAGCTGTAGATTCTTGTCTTCGGATCTTTCTGTGTCTTCCTTTCTCCTCGTTAGGAATTTCTGTGTTGCAGGTTACTGACTGAAAAGGGACTTTTAAGAGAGATATTGTTTCAAGCAGTCTGTTACATGCTAGGACCATAAGACCATATGACCATAAGACATAGGAGTGGAAGTAAGGCCATTCAGCCCATCGAGTCCATTCCACCATTCAATCATGGTTGATGGGCATTTCAACTCCACTTACCCGCGTTCTCCCCGTAGCCCTTAATTCCTTGTGACATCAAGAATGTATCAATCTCTGCCTTGAAGACACTTAGCGTCCCGGCCTCTACTGCACTCCGCGGCAATGAATTCCACAGGCCCACCACTCTCTGGCTGAAGAAATGTCTCCGCAATTCTGTTCTGAATTTACCCCCTCTAATTCTAAGGCTGTGTCCACGGGTCCTAGTCTCCTCGCCTAACGGAAACAATTTCCTAGCGTCCACCCTTTCCAAGACATGTATTATCTTGTAAGTTTCTAATAGATCTCCCCTTAATCTTCTAAACTCCAATGAATACAATCCCAGGATCCTCAGCCGTTCCTCGTATGTTAGACCTATCATTCCAGGGATCATCCGTGTGAATCTCCTCTCAACTCTTCAATTTTCCCCTGTCTTATACTCCAAAGCATTGCATTGGTTTTTATGATTGTCAATATACTCAATTCACACCTGATTGGAGTTTGAGATGTTTTGGGGTATAATTTGAAACTGATTGGCCAAATTCGAATTTGTTTTTGCCTCCAAGCAATGAACTAATTGAGTGGTCTGACCCAGTGTTATATTGTCACCACTTTTGAGTACACTTGGTGCTGGGTCTGGTAGTTCTGCTGCTTTTAACTCTCATAAAAGTATACCCACATCTTCATAACACCTGAGAGGCAACAGTACTAACCACTGAGCCACCATACCACCTCATATCAGAATGTGAAATTCACTGCAACAAATTGTTGTTGAAACAAGGTTCATAAATATTTTAAAAGGGAGTTTCTTGAGAAAGAAATATTAAATAGCACAGGGTGTTAACAGGTTAAAATTGGATAGTGTTTCAATTATTCTCTTTATGAATATGATCCTACATCACCATGTGAGGTTTCTGTTACCATGGTGAGCTGGAACGATAGCGCAAATAAGTGTGCGGGAAAACTAAAGGAGTTAATTTTCTGATTATTTTTATAGCCAATTGGAAACTAGTTTCAGTCCTTTGCTGAAGTAAATGTATTAGATTAACATGATAATTTGCAATGTGACCCCAGCCCATTTCTGTACATTACTGAAAGTTAAGACCGTAAGACAATAAGAGCATAAGACAAAGGATCAGAAATTAGGCCATTCAGCCCATCGAGCCTGTCCACTATTCATGCATGGCTGATAAGATTTTTTCCCACAGGAGGATGGGGACATGAAGAGGTTTTAAGGAGGAGATTCCAGAGTTAAGACCCAGGCTGCAGAGAGCCAATAGCAGAGTAATTAAAATTGCGATTCTCAGAAGGCCAATTTAGATAAATGAAGGGAACCCTGCATAGATCCGAAGGAGATTCCAGAGATAGGGAAGGGGCAGAGGCCATGGAGAGATTTGAAAACATGGAGAATCTTAAAACCAAAGCATTGCTTATAACAGGCAGCCAGTGATGGTTAGTGAACACAGGGGTGATAGGGAAACCGGGCAGGATGTGACTGACAATCTAGACAGCAGAGTTTTCTGTGGCCTCACCTTTACGGAGGGTAGAGAGTGGGAAAGCAGCCAACAATGGGTTAGAATTCCGAGGTCTGAAGGTTCTGAAGACATTGATCAGGATGTCAGCATTCCCCAGAGGAACTGAGTCTCGTACAGAGACGGGTGATGATACTACAATTGGGAATAGATGTTTGAAATGATGAAGCAGACTTGAGGTCTGAAGTTCATCTCAGGGTCAAATAGGATTGCAAATTTGCAAAATGGATTAGTTTATCCTCAGAAATTGCCAATGAGCTGAATGGAAGGAGTCACCAGGGACCAAAGGCAATAAGTGATGGCATACCCCCATCTTGTGGCTGTTTCCTTCATTGCGGTGATACTGATGGTGGCTCTTCTCCCGCAGTTTTGATGTGGAGTTGCCAGTGTTGGAGTGGGCTGGACAAAGTTAAAAATCACTCAACACCAGGTTACAGTCCAACAGGTGACTTGAAAGAAGTTCTGGAATTTATATATTAATTAATCGAAACCTGCAACATGAATTATTCTAAGTGATTAAAGGCTTAACAGCAATCCAGGTCTATTACTATGATCCTACTCTAGTGGCTACCTGATAAAGGAGCAGCGCTCCGAAAGCTTGTACTCCCAAATAAATCTGTTGGACTACAACCTGGTGTTGTGTGATATTTAACTTTGTCCACCTGCAGGTTGACATGGAGCAGAGCCTGGGGGTCGAGCTGATGGAACTACAAAACATCTCAGATCCCCAAAAGGAAAGTCTCCTCACTGATCATTTTCTGTTTGGTTGGTTAGCATGTGTTCGTGAGAGGCTGCAGATTTTCTTTAACCAAAGAACAGAAGTTGATTGCACAAAATATTTTTTTTTTTAAAAACCCAAGCTATCTCAATATTAATGCTGGTCAGATTTATCAAAACCACAGAAATACAATGTTTTAGGCTATTTCCTGCCTCTATCCATCACAGAAGTTCAATTCCAGTGAAATTACGCCCCGAACTCTTTGAGGCCAAGTATTGAAAAATGGGGTTCAAATAGATGGATGGTTGTATTTGATTGGGGCAGACTTGATGGGCTGAAGGGCCTTTTTCTGTGCTGTAGATCTCTAGGACTCTATGACTTCTGTGGTTTCTACTTGACTGACATTCCCAGGTATTTCCCATGGAGAGCGGAGCCAGTTTGTTGAATCCTTTTCAAAATCTGCCGACATGAACTTCTTCTGTGAATCTCAGAGCCTGAACTTCTTCTGTTAGAATAATCTGAAAGTTTCTCGCCAAGCTTCTCCTGGTTTGCAAATTTAAAAAAGATAAATCCTACTGCTGGGGCAACTGGTCACTGAACTGCCCTGAACTCCTTCTAGAAACTAAATTGGCTTTTGAACTCAGCTCAGGTGCTTTCCGAAGTGAATTGAAAACAAACAAATTTGCTCATCTGAGATTCTTCTGAACTGACAATGAAGCTATTAGCCTCATGGGCTGAATCTTGTGGGGTTTTTTTGGTTATGTGTCAGGCATGTTGAGATTTTTAGAGGGTTTCTTGCCTTGAGGCCTAGTGGGCTGTCACGGCATATCTTTCCAAACGCTCCTCATTAACTACTCGCCTCTCCCCACATCCACCCACTGTGCTACTGCTCTGATCCACTCTCCCTCCACTCCCAGAACAATTAGCAGGATATCCCTGGATTAACCAGCATCCTCACACCATCTCTCAAAGCCTGGTGTGTACCTGGAAAATCACTGTCAGTGGCAGCTGCCCGCACTCTTCCTGACATTAACCCTGGCAAGGCAGACAGAGCCATATCACACCTCACTTTGCGGGCAGTGTACTGGGGTTCCTGCTGGATGGAGTGATTGATTGATTGCTTTAATTATTGTTGTCACATGTACCAAGACACAGTGAAAAGTCCTTCAGTGGCAGTGGCTCAGTGGTTAGCACTGCTGCCTCACAGCGCCAGGGACTCAGGTTTGATTCCAGCCTCGGGTGACTGTCTGTGCAGAGTTTATACATTTGCTTCGTGTCTGCGTGGGTTTTCTCTGGGTGCTCTGGTTTCCTTCCACAATCCAAAGATGTGCAGGTCATGTGAGTCGGCCTTGCTAAATTGCCTGTAGTGTTCAGGGATGTGTAAGTTAGGTGCATTAGTCAGGGGTAAATGTAGAGTAATAGGGTAGGGATATGGGTGGGATACACTTTAGAAGGTCGATGTGGATTTGTTGGGCTGAAGGGCCTGTTTCAACACTGTAGAGGTTCTATGACTTCTCTGTTAATTGCTGAAGAATTATTGGGACCATTTTTCATTCTAAGTGACATGATGCTGCGTTGGTAAAGTTCATGCAGCGTTACAAAAGCTCAAATTACTTTGGCTCTGTCAGTCATTGGAACTTACCAATCCCTTTTTGGAGCCTCAATTCCCATTGGTGGAAATGTTAAGAACCAGGAAGGTTCAAAGTGATCAGCAAAACGGGTTCACCATAAAAATATTGTTCTGCAGCGAGTGGTTAGGGTCTGGAATGCGTGCCTTGAGGGTGTGGTGGAGGGAGATTCACTCGTGATTTTCAAAAGGGAGAACAGATGAGGGGAAAAAGGTTACAGAACTGGAAAAAGATGACAGAGTCAAACCAGGTGAGAAGGTGGTGAGGTGATAATGTCACTGGACTCGTAAATCAATTGGCCCAAGCTAATGCTATGGGGATATGTGTTCAAATCTTATCTCAGCTGCTAATGGAAGTTGAATGCAATGATAGATCTGGAATATGCAGCATGTCTTAATTACTAATGGCTGTTGCAAAACCTATCTGCTTCACAATTGTCCTTTAGGGAAGGACATGTGACTCCAGCTCTACAGCACCGTGTTTCACTAACATTCTAATGAGTAGGAATAAAAAGATAGGGCAGATAAATCAATAGCTGAAGAGACTGTTGGATCATTGGGATCTGTTGGGGTAGAGAAGGCCTGCTCAAAATGGAATGAATTTCACTTGAACCAGAAAGGGACCAATATCCCAACAGGGAGACTTGTTAGTTCTATTTCAGGATCCTTTAGACTAGTCGAGAGAGGGAGGTGAGGAAGCGGGTTCCTCAGTAGCAATAAATATAGAAGACAGATGATAATGGTTCTAAATATGAAAAGAGCAGGTTAATTAGAAAAGACAGACAAGAGCAAGTCAAAGAATGAGGTAGCTCTGATGAATTAAACTGCATTTATTTCAATGCAAGGGGTCTAACAGGTAAGGCTGATGAGCTCAGGGCTCATATACGAATATGGGACTGGGAAGTCATAGCTGTTACAGAAACTTAACTGAGGGAAGGACAGGCCTGTCAGCTCAATGTTCTGAGTTTTAGATGTCATAGGAAGATTGAAAGGGAGACGAGAGAGGAGGGGAAGTGGCATTTTTTGATTAAGGAAAATATTATGACTGTAAATAGAGATGATATTCCTGGTGGAATGTCCAGTGAAACGCTATGGGTAGAAATTAGAAATAAGAAAAGGATGATCACTTTGATGGCCCTCCAATAGTCAGAGGGAAATTGAGGAGTAAATATGTAGAAAGATCTCAGGTTCACCTGAACCAGAGGGATCCCAATATCCTGGGCAGGAAATTTGCTAATGCTCTTCAAGTGGATTTAAACTGATCCAGCAGGTGGATGGTAAACTAAATTGTAGTTTGAGCATAGGGGATGTTGAGAGTAGGGAGGTGCAAAATAAGGTTTCTGGGTCACAAGAGTGCCCCAGCAAGCAGGAAGGTGGTTTGAAGTGGGTCTACTTCAATGCCAGGGGCATCTGGAATAAGGTGGGTGAACTTGTAACATGGATTGGTGTCTGGGATTTCAATGTTGTGGCCATTTTGGACACATGGATAGAGCAGGAACGGGAATGGTTTTTGCAGTAAGAACAGAGAAGATGGTAAAAGAGACGGGGGTGTGGCATTGTTAGTCAAGGAGTTTTCTACAGACCTCTGAATAGTTCCGGAGATGTAGAGGAAAGGATAGCAAACATGAGGGTAACGGGGTAGTTGTTATGGGGGACTTCAACTTTCCAAATATTGCCTGGGAATACTATAGTTCAAGTACTTTAGATGGGTCAGTTTTTGTCCAATGTGTGCGGGAGAGTTTCCTCACACAGTATGTAGACAGGCCAATAAGGGACGAGGCCACATTAGATTTGGTACTGGGTAATGAACCTGGCCAGGTGTTAGATTTGGAGGTAGGTGAGCACTTTAATGATAGTGACCACAATTCAGTTATGTTTACTCCAGCGATGGAAAGGGATAGGTATATATTGCAGGGCAAGAATTATAGCTGGGGAAAAGGCAATTATGATGCAATTAGGCAAGATTTAGGATGCATAGGATGGGGAAGGAAACTGCAGGGGGTGGGCACAATTGAAAAGTGGACCTTATTCAAGGACAAGCTAATGAGGTCCTTGATAGGTCTGTACCTGTCAGACAGAGAGGAAGTTGTCGAGCACGGGAGCAGTGGTTTACTAAGGAAGTGGAATCTCTTGTCAAGAGGAGGAAGAAGGTTTATGTTGGGGTGAGATGCGAAGGCTCAGTTAGGGCACTTGAGGCTTACAAGTTATCCAGGAAAGACCTAAAGAGAGAGCTAGGAAGAGCCAGGAGGAGACATGAGAAGTTGTTGGTGGATAGGATCAGGGAAAACCCTAAGGCTTCCTATTGGTATATCAGGAATAAAAGAATGACTACAGTAAGATTAGGGCCAATCAAGGATAGCAATGGGAAGTTGTGTGTGGAGTCAGAGAAGATAGGGTAAGCGCTAAATGAATATTTTCGTCAGTATTCACACTAGAAAAAGACAACGTTGTCGAGGAGAATACTGAGATACAGGCTACGGGACGAGATGGGATTGAGGTGCATAAGGAGGAGGTGTTAGCAATTCTGGAAAGTGTAAAAATAGATAAGTCCCCTGGGCTGGATGGGATGTATCACTGGATTCTCTGGGAAGCCAGGGAAGAGATTGCTGAGCCTTTGGCTTTATCTATATGTTGTCATTCTCTTCAGGAATAGTGCCAGAAGACTGGAGGATAGCAAATGTTGTTCCCTTGTTCAAGAAGGGGAGTAGAGACAATCCTGGTAATTATAGACCAGTGAGCCTTGCTTCGGTTGTGGGTAAAGTGTTGGAAAAGGTTATAAGATAGGATTCATAATCATCTGGAAAGGAATAATTTGATTTGGGATAATCAACACAGTTTTGTGAAGGGTAGGTCGTGCCTCACAAAACTTATTGAGTTCTTTGAGATGGTGACCAAACAGGTGGATGAGGGTAAAGTGGTTGACGTGGTGTATATAGATTTCAGTAAGGTGTTTGATAAGGTTATTGTACAAAATATGAAGGCATGGGATTGAGGGCAATTTAGCAGTTTGGATCAGAAATTGGCCAGCTGAAAGAAGACAGAGGGTGGTGGTTGATATGAAATGTTCATCCTGGAGTTCAGTTACTAGTGGTGTACCACAAGGATCTGCTTTGGGTCCACTGTTATTTGTCATTTTTATAAACGACCTGGATGAGGGCATAGAAGGGTTAGTAAATTTGCAGATGACACTAAGGTCGGTGGAGTTGGGGATAGTGCCGAAGGATGTTGTAGGTTACAGAGGGACATAGATAAGCTGCAGAGCTGGGCTGAGAGGTGGCAAATGGAGTTTAATGCGGACAAGTGTGAGGTGATTCACTTTGGAAGGAGTAACAGGAATGCAGAGTCCTGGGCTAATGGTAAGATTCTTGCTAGTGTAGATGAGCAGAGAGATCTTGGTGTCCATGTATATAGATCCCTGAAAGTTGCCACTCAGGTTAATAGGATTGCTAAGAAGGCATACGGTGTGTTAGCTTTTATTAATACAGGGATTGAGTTTCTGAACCATGAGATCATGCTGCAGCTGTACAAAACTCTGGTGCAGCCACACTTGGAGTATTGTGTACAGTTCTGGTCACCGCATTACAGGAAGGATGTGGAAGCTTTGGAAAGGGTTCAGAGGAGATTTACTGGAATGTTGCCTGGCATGGAGAGATGGTCTTACAAGGAAAGGCTGAGGGATTTGAGACTGTTTTCATTAGAGAGAAGAAGGTTGAGAAGTGACTTAATTGAGACATATAAGATAATCAGAGGGTTAGATAGGTTGGACAGTGAGAGCCTTTTTCCTCGGATGGTGATGGCTAGCACAAGGAGACATAGCTTTAAATTGAGGGGTGATAGATATAGGACAGATGTCAGAGATAGTTTCTTTACCCAGAGAGTAGTAGGGGTGTGGAACGGACTGCCTGCAACAGTAGTAGACTCACCAACTTTAAGGGAATTTAAATTGTCATAGGATAGGCATATGGATAATAATGGAGTAGTTCAGGTTAGATGGGTTACAGATTGGTTCCACAAGTTGGTGCAACATCGAGGGCCAAAGGGCCTGTACTGCGCTGTAATGTCCTATGTTTTATATCTGTAGGAATAATAGGATTATAATAGTAGGCAATTCTAATTTTCCAAATATTAATCGGGACTGCCATAGCGTTGGAAGGTGAGAAACTCATTAAATCCCATAGAGTCATAGAGATGTACAGCATGGAAACAGATCCTTCGGTCTAACCCATCGATGCCGACCAGTTATCCCAACCCCATCTAGTCCCACCTGCCAGCACCCAGCCCATATCCCTCCAAACCCTTCCTATTCATATACCCATCCAAATGCCTCTTAAATGTTGCAATTGTACCAGCCTCCACCATGCCCTCTGGCAGCTCATTCCATACACGTACCACCTTCAGTGTGAAAAAGTTGCCCCTTAGGTCTCTTTTGTATCTTTCCCCTCGCACCCTAAACCTATGCCCTCTAGTTCTGGACTCACCAACCCCAGGGAAAGGACCTTGGCTATTTACCCTATCCGTGCCCCTCATAATTTTATAAACCTCTATAAGGTCACCCCTCAGCCTCCGACGCCCCAGGGAAAACAGCCCCAGCCTGTTCAGCCTCTCCCTATATTTTAAATCCTCTAACCCTGGCAACATCCTTGTAAATCTTTTCTGAACCCTTTCAAGTTTCACAACATCTTTCCCATAGGAAGGAGACCAGAATTGCATGCAATATTCCAACAGTGGCCTAACCAATGTCCTGTACAGCTGCAACATGACCTCCCAACTCCGGTACTCAATACTCTGACTAATAAAGGATAGCATACCAAACGCTGCCTTCACTATCCTATCTCCCTGCGACTCCACTTTCAAAGAGCTATGAACCTGCACTCCAAGGTCTCTTTGTTCAGCAACACTCCCTAGAACCTTACCATTAAGTGTATAAGTCCTGCTAAGATTTGTTTTCCCAAAATGCAGCACCTCGCATTTATCTGAATTAAACTCCATCTGCCACTCCTCAGCCCATTAGCCTAGAAAACTTCCTTTATCAATATGTAAATATACTTACTGGAGAAGGAGTAAGGCAGGTAAGTGACTGAAGTGATAGGAGGGGAACACTTTGGGTCGAGTGACCATAATTCTATTAGTTTTAAAAGGTATGGAAAAGGATAAGCCTTCCATTAAAGTTAATGCTTTTGATCAGAGTATGGCAAATTTTAATGGTATGAGGCAAGAACTTTCTAAAGTTGATTGGAGTTGACTGTTTGCAGGTAAAGGGATGTCTGACAAGAGGGAGGCTTTCAACAGTATGATAACGAGAGTTCAGAGGCATTAGGTTTCTGTTAGAGTGTAGGGTAAGTAGAGCGGTAAGAGTAGGGAACAATGGACCAATAAAAATATTGAGGTTCTAGCAAAGAATAAAAAAACAACCATATAATAGATATAGAAAACTGGGATCAAGTGAATCTTTTGAAGAACATAAAGAGAGTAGGGGCATTCCTAAGAGGGAAATCAGAAAGGCAAAGAGGGGATATGAGACAGCCTTATCAGAAAGGCAAAGAGGGGATATGAGACAGCCTTGGTAGATAAGGACAATGGCTTATCTAAAGCGATTCTGCAAGTACGTTAAGAGCAAAAGATCAACTAGAGACAGAGAGCGCGGAGCCCCTTAAAGCTCAATGAGGTTGTCTATATGCCGAGCTTCAGGTGATAGGAGAGATACTAAATGAATATTTTGTGTCAGTTTTTACTGTGGAGAACTTAGTGAAATAAATATTTATGTTTTGAAAGCAGTTTACATTACAGAAGTGGCTGTGCTGGAGGTCTTAGAAAACACAACAGTGGAGAAATCTTCAGGACCTGATCAAGTTGTGGGATGTCGTGGGAAATTAGGGAAGAAATTGCGGGCCCCTAGCGGGAATAGGTGTATCATCTAGAACCGTGGGTGAAGTACTGAAGGACGGAAAGGTGCCTGATGTTGTGCCTTTATTTCAGAAAGGCTGTAAGGCTAAGCCTGGAACTACAGACTTACGAGTCTGACATCGGTAATGGGTAAGTTGTTGGAGGTGATTCTGAAAGTTGGGATTTACATGCATTTGAAGAAGCAAGGACTGATTAGGAATAAGCAGTTTGGTTTTGTCTAAGGGAAATCGTGTCTCACAAGCTTGATTGAGTTTTTTTTGAGGAAGTAACAAAAAAAATTGGTGAGGGCAGAGCAGTAGACATTGTTTACATCAACTTTAGTAAAGCCTTTGACAAGGTTCTGCATGGCAGACTGACCGGTGAAGTTCGATCACATGGGATTCAGGGTGATGGATACAAAATTGGTGTTGGAGGGTGGTGTTGGAGGATTGGTTTTCAGACTGGAGATCTGTTCCACAGGGATTTGTGCTGGGTCCACCCCAGAGGGGTTTGTCAATTATATAAATAATTTGGGGGCTTAGTTAGTGAGTTTGCAGATGACACCAAAATTGGTGGGATAGTGGACAGTGAAGAACGTTATCTAAGATTACAAAGAGATCTTGATCAATTGGGTCAATGGGCTGAGGAATAGTAAATGGAGTTAAATTTGGATAAATGTGAGGTATTACATTTTGATAAAACAAACAAAGGCAAAATTTATAAGTTAATGGTAGGATTGGAGAGTGTTGTAGGACAGAGAGACTGAGGGGTTCGGGTACATAATTCTTTGAAATTTGTGTCACAGGTAAACAGGGTGCTTAAGAAAACATTTAGCACGTTTGCCTTCATTGTTCAGTCCTTTGAGTGTAAGAGTTGGGACGTTACATTGAGGTTGTACAGGATGTTGGTGAGGCCGCTTCTGGGGTACTGTGTCCAGTTCTGGTCACCCTGTTATAGGAAGGATATTATTAAATTGGAGAGGGTTCAGAAATGATTTCCCAGGATGTTGCTGAGTATGGAGAGTTGAAGTTATATGGAGAGGCTGGTTAGGCTGGGACATTTTTCACTGGAGCATTGGAGATTGAGGGGTGACCTTATAGAGATCTATAAAATCATCAGGACGATGGATAAGGTGAATGACAACGGTCTTTTCCTTCATGTGAGGGAGTTAAAAATTAGGCGACGTGTTTTTAGAGGAGAGGAGAAAAATTTGAAAATGACATCATGGGCAACATTTTTACACAGCAGGTGGTTTGTGTGTGGAATGAACTGCCGGGGAAGTGGTGGACGCAGGAACAGTTACAATGTTTAAAATACATTTAGATAAGTTCATGAATAGGAAAGGTTTGGAGGGATATGAACCGAATGCAGGCAAGTGGGACAAATTTACTTTGGGAATATGGTCAGTGTGGACCAGTTGAACCAAAGGGTCTAGTTCCATGCTGTATGACTATGACTGTGAGTATGACTATATGTCTGTTGAACAGCTCTGTTCAGTTCAAGGATAATTAAAGATGGGCAATAAATGCCAACTTTGCCAGCAATGCCCACATCCAGGAAAAAAATCTCTCATTGTGCTTATTGTTATTTACCTGATAACTGTTTTTTAAAATTCATTCATGGGATGTGGATGTTGCCTTTATTGCCCGTCTGTGCGTGGCCTTTATTGCCCGTCCCTAGTTGCCCCTTGAGAAGGTGGGGGTGAGCTGCCTTCTTGAATCGCTGCAGTCCATGTGCTGTAGTTAGAGCCACAATGTCCTCAGGGAAGGAATTCCAGGACTCAGTGACAGTGAAGGAATGGCGACATTTTCCAAATCAGGTTGGGGAGTGGGTTGGAGGGGAACTAATAGCTGGTGGTGTTCCCATGTATCTGCTGCCCTTGTCCTTCTAGATGAAAGTGGTGGTGGGTTTGGAAAGTGCAGTGTATCTTTTAGACAGTATACATTGCTGCTAGTGAGCGTCGGTGGTGAAGGGAGTGGATGTTTGTGCCAATCAAACGGGGACTGCTTTGTCCCTGGATGACGCCGAGCTTCTTGCGTGTTGGTGGTGTCAGTATGGGCACTTGTCGTTATTAAAGCAGAGATTCGGTGACTGTATCAGTGTATCCTGCTCCTACAATGGCATCACTATCAACCAGGTCTTCATTAATGCTTGCCTGAGAGGCCTTCTATAGGAACATAGCACCAGGAGGAGGCCATTCAGCCTGTTGAGCCAAATCTCTCATTTTAGATCATATCTAATCATCTCCTAAATGCTACTCTCCTGTAAAATTTTCAAATCCTTGGATATCACTAGTAACCAGAAATCAATCTTTGTCTGGAACTCACTTCATGACTGAGCTTCCCCAGCCCTTTCATGTAGAAAATTCCCGAGATTCACCACTGTCTGAAAAAACTGATTCCTCCTCATCTCAGTCTGAGGGTGACTTACCTTTCATTCTGAGACATATTTAGTGCCCTTTAGGGAAGGAAATTGCAATCCCTACCTGATGTTCTGAGGAAGGATCACTCAATTCGAACATTAGCTCTGCTTTCTCTCCGCAGATGCTGCCAGACCTGCTAAGCTTTTCCAGCAATTTGTGTTTTTGTTTCTGATTTCCAGCATCCACAGTTCTTTCGGTTTTGATCCTTACCTGATCTGGTCTACACGTGACTCCAGACCTACAGCGATGTGGCTGCCTCTCAGGGATGGGCAATAAATGCTGGATTAGCCAGCGATGCCATCATTTTGTGAATGATTGAGAAAAGATACTGTGTCTCCTGTTGTCCAGACTCCAGCAAGAGGAGCCATCTTTCCTTCATTGATACTGCCTTACCATTGAAGAATTGTATTGGTCTTTCTGAGATCACCTCTCATACAGTCAGAGAGTCCCAGGGATGGACAGCACAGAAACAGACCATTCGGTCCAACTCTTCCATATCAACCAGATATCCTAAATTAATCTAGTCCCATTTGCCAGCACTTGGCCCATATCCCTCTGAACCCTTCCTTTTCCTATTCCTATTCCTTTTCAGGACTATAACCTGGTGTTGTGTGATTTTTAACTTGGTGTTCACAGGCAGTCTCCCATCCACCTACCAACAGGTCTGAGTCTGCTTAGCTCCCGAGATCAGGCAAGTTCAGATGTTTTCAGGCTAGTATGGCCATGTGCTGAATTTACCCATCCAACAATACTCATTGCACTTCCCAGTATTGAACCTGAAGCTCAGAGAAACGTTGGATCATTCTGATTTGCACACATTGTAGTTCATAGTCCATCCACATGAGGGAGACACTTTCCACTTGTTCAGGGGTTGCGACCACAAGGTCAAGTCAAAGCAGTTGAACTAAACTCACCACAGAGCTGCTGCCTCATTACAGGGAGAGACTGACTGATGGTAATCTAACCAGAGAGTTGCTATGCCTCAGACAAAGGGGAGAGTACTGGGAAGGAGAATCCTGCGTCCTCAGCCGGTGTGGGAATTGAACCCACACAATTAGCATCGCTGTGTCACAGAGCAGTCACCCAGCTAACTACAAACATCCGCGTTGGTCAGTGATAATAAGGCCAATAGTTACCAAAGAAGTCAGGGTGAACACAGGACATTACATAACTTAAAGAAGTTTATCCCAAATACATTTAATTATCCACACCCAGCAGCAACAGTTCATTTACCAGAAGAAATATATTTGGAAGATTTAACGCTGAGCAGGAAAACAAACATGTTTCTTTCTAAGATTTCTAAGGATTTGAATGTTTTTTAATTAACAACAGCAAAAAGATGGAGCATTCAATAGTCTGGGGGTCTGTGTGTGCAGTAATCTGCCATTTCCCAGGTGCTGAACACATTCCGATTGGAATTTCAATTGTTACTGTGTAAGAGCTGTCTGTGTGAGGAGCAGAGAGAGAAACTACTGGATTGTAAAATATTTTCACAAGGGATGGGATCCAGTAGGTTAAGATGAGAGTGATCATGAAAAAGAGACTAGACTACCCTGGCCCCCCTCTCTCCTCTCCAGCTGGTTTGGTCTGTACCTCTGTTGTCCCCTTGGCTTTATCATGTGGTTTCACACCTACACCCAGGATGTTGGCTTCCAGGCAGAACAGCCGAAAATTAAACGAGGTCAAGGGTTGAACTTCCATCTCGGGTTTCTTTAGATCACTATATTATACATTAAGATGAAATGCAGTGATACATGGTGCTCAGAGATGAACCAGGCTCTAATCTGACTGTTCCATGATTGAAATGATGTGGAGGAGCCGGTGCTGGGCTGGGGGTGGACCAAGTTAAAAATCACACAACACCAGGTTGTAGTCCAACAGGTTTATTTGGAAGTACAAGCTTTCAGAGCGCTGCTCTTTTGTCAGGTAGCTATGGGGCAGGATCATAGTACACAGAATTTATCGTAAAAGATCAAATTGTCATACAACTCACGCAATGTATTGAACAAACCTAGATTGCTGTTAAGTTTTAAACACACAGAATGGCGATGTAGATTTTGTTGGTAACATTTAATGGGCATCTGGATGGTTACAGAATAGGGAGGGAATAGCGGGGTACGGACCGAATAAGGGCAGAAGATTTGTTTTGTGGTTTAGTCAGGGCATGATGATCAGCACAGGCTTGGAGGGCCGAAGGGCCTGTTCCTGTGCTGTACTGCTGTTTTGTTCTCTTGAATTGCTGGTTCAAAATTATTTAAAAGTACGTAAAAATAGTACAGAAGCTTGTTAATATTGATGCATTACTGTTTTAATTGGTTTTTAAATGAGTTCCTTTGCTCTGGAATTTACTGCCTCATGTTATCTAATTGTGGATATCTAATCACAATTACACATTAATGGTTGACCAGCTATTTGTGTTAAACCAAGCAAAGGAGAAAGCAAGGAGGAATTTCAGATAAAGGTGAAATAAGCACAGAAAATCCCAGAGAGCTCTCATCAGCATTATCCTCAAAGTCAAAGGAGAGTTCATCATTAGAATCTTGTCAAGCGTTCTGACAAAGTTAATTTGAAATATGAACCTCTTGTTCCTCTCTCAGCCACACATTTTCCTTTTTTACTTCTGATGAAGCAAAGAGGAATCAATGCATTGCTGCGTGTCCCCTTCATTCTCCAACACCAATGCAGCCTGCCCCACAACACTAACAAAACAAATGATGAACCAATGGTGATGAGCAGACAGTTCCCCCATCCCCACCATCTGGAATGTTCTACCGGGCAACATGAGCAGATGGTGAATCCCAGTTGTAACAAGAATTCCCACCGAGAAAGTTCGCTAATTGTTTTAAAGAATAAAAATAATGACTGTTTACTGTGTGTGCCCCACGCGGTGCGCCCCAGTGGCAGGGAGGATTCGGGTCTGAGGCTCCCTGAGATGCTTTGAAATTGAGAACAATCAGATGGCCTTTGGTGGCAGCACTGGGAGCTCTGTGGGATAAAGGAATTGAAGCATTGACTCATCAGTTTGAACAGTCAAACCCAGGAACTGAAGAAAAGAGAGACACAAGTTGATTTGGATTTTTTTGACATAAGGCCAGGCTGACACGTGGAACTGGAATGTAGGAGAGTCCTGTTCCAAGGACGACCTGATTTCTATTCACCCACATGTTTACAGAATTATACTTAATGTGACAAGAATATCTGAGTAAGCAGCTGCTGCACAAATACGGTCATTTATTTAAATGCAGATTTCTTCTGGGGATTAGGTTAGCATTAAAATGAATACATTTCACAAAATTATTCAGAACTGTGCCAGAACCATCTCCAGCCCATAACAAGTGTGCATTTTAAAGGCCGAACAAACTTTGCAAACCAAAATAGTTTGTTTGGTATAATACTGGAGAAAAAATGACAGGTGGATTCCATAAGAGTCCGTCACTCCTGACTTGTAAATACTTGCTGGGGGTTTTGCAACTGTGGAAAATTACCCTCTAGTAAAATGAAGTGCTGTCAGTTGCTCCTGATGAATGCTGATGTTGTGACTGGATTGAATATAACTGCACTCGTCAATACAGGCTATAAACCTGCTCTAAATCACACATTTTAAGCATCATACTCAATTAGGATTTATTGTAAGTTTATTATTTTGCGGATGGAGTTGAAAATGACTTTTGAAAGGTCAATAATAAACAAATTCCTCTATCAGTTATTTTAACACGGAGTTGTTTTAACTTGTGTTATAGTCTTTGTTCAACCAACAGAGGAACGATTTGCACACAATGAGGTGAATGTCCTTGACCTCATACTGCCCAGCACGGTTTCATAAGAACTGAGAGCACAGCCCCTCAGGCCAGCTCCACCGTTTAATACAATCTTGGCTGGTGTCACCTCCTTCCCCACTTCCCTGCCCACTCTCCATAACCCTTTAACCTGTTACTCATTGAAAAGCTGCTGATCTCCTCCTTAAATTTACTTAGTGTCCCAGCATCCACCTTGCCTAACATACGATGAACAGCTGAGGATCCTGGGATTGTATTCATTAGAGTTTAGAAGGTTGAGGGAAGATCTAATAGAAACTTTCAAGATAATGCATGGCTTAGAAAGGGTGGACACTGGAAATTATTTCCATCAGGTGGGGATACTAGGACCCGTGGGCACAGCCTTAGAATCAGAGGGAGTCAATTTAGGATGGAAACAAGGAGACATTTCTTCAGCCAGAGAGTGGTGGGCCTGTGGAATTCATTGCCATGGAGCGCAGTGGAGGCTGGGACGTTAAATGTCTTCATGGGAGAGATGGATAAATGCTTAATCTCACAAGGAATTAAGGGCAACGGGGGGAGTGCGGGTAAGTGGAGTTGAAATGCCCATCAGCCATGATTGAATGGCGGAGTGGACTCGATTGGCCGAATGGCCTTACTCCGACTCCTATTTCTTCTGGTCTTATGTTCTGAGGGAGTGAATTCCACAGATTCAGAACTCGTTAAAAGAAGTAATTTCTCCGCATCTCTGTTTTAAAATTGTTTCACCATTCTAAAACTACGACCTCTCATTCTAGGTCGCTCCACACAACGAAACATCCTCTCTAAGTATACTTTGCCAATCCTCTTTAGAATCTGATATACCTCAATTAGATCTCCTCTCATTCTTCTAAACTCTAACGAGGGCAGGTCTAAATTGATTTCAACATTAATGTGCTTGAGTTACAGATTGTCTTTGAGTTTGATGCCAGTAAAGGTAAGATCTTACATGCTGGATGAATATTGGCTATTAGAGTCATAGAGTCATTTACATGTACAGCATGGAAACAGTTGGAAAGCAATTGCAACACAGTTCCTTTATAAAACCATCTTCACACAGAAAGACATTGCATGATGATCACATGGAACCAAATGAAAAGATATAAAGCCAATGACCCAAAGCTTGGTTAAAGTGTTAGCTTTTCAGGAGTGCCTTGAAGGATAAGAGAAAAGTATTGAGACAAACAGATTGACGTGGGGGGTTTCCAAAGTGTAGGTTACAGGCAGCTCAAGGCCAGAAGATAAAGCACCGAAAATGGAGAGGAAATGGCCCTAGTGGTATTATCATTGGACTTTTAATCCAGAGACCCTAGTAACATCGTCATGAAAGATGGTGAAATTTGAATCCAATAAAATATCTGGAATTAAGAATTTAATGAAGACCATGAAGCAATTGTTAATTGTTGGGGAAAACACCTATCTGGTTCACTAATGATTTGGAGACGAATGAGTTAGAACCTGATTCACTAATGTCACTTAGGGAGGGAAATCTACCTTCCTTACCTGGTCTGCCCTACATGTGACTCCAGACCCACAGCAATGTGGTTGACTCCTAACTGGCCTCTGGGCAATTAGGGATGGACAGTAAACCTTGGCGGAGCCAGCAACACCCTCCTCTTGTGACTCTCCCAGTGACTGACTGATTTTCCATTGTCTGTCAAGTTGTTTTCTATTTTGAGATGCTCAAGATTCACAGATTACTTTTAATCTTAGCACATTATTGAACTGTGAAGCTTCATGACAGTCGCATGGCTGAAATAGAGGAAGATTTCCTCAAAGTTTATCATCGTGCACTCATCAGGACAGTTTCTGGTCTGATGGCGGTGGAGTAGGGCTTCTGAGTTCCCTCCACTTTTCTTCTTGTTGCTTTTCTTCACCCTTTTCTCATTTTAAAATCTTTTATTTTACATGTTTCTTGTTGAATAGCTTAGCAGCGAGTGGGATCAGTGCGGACTCAAATGGGCCCAGTGTAGTTTTGAGTGGACTCAGCCTCACAGCACCAGAGACCCAGGTTCAATTCCTGCCTGAGGTGACTGACTGTGTGGAGTTTGCACATTCTCCCCGTGTCTGTGTGGGTTTCCTCCGGGTGCTCCCGTTTCCTCCCACAGTCCAAAAATGTGCATGTTAGGTGAATTGGCCGTACTAAATTGCCTGTAGTGTTAGGTGAAGGGGTAAATGTAGGGGAATGGGTCTGGGTGGGTTGCGCTTAGGCGGATTGGTGTGGACTTGTTGGGCCGAAGGGCCTGTTTCCACACTGTAAGTAATCTAATCAGTGCGGTTTTGAGTGGCCCAGTGCAGATTCGAGTAGGCCCAGTGTGGACTCGGGTAGGCCCAGAGCAGATTTGAGTGGGTCCACTGCAGACTGGGGTAGGCCCAGTGCAGATTTGAGTGGGCCCTTTGTATACTGGGGTAGACTTAGTGCAGATTTGAGTGGGCCCACTGCAGACTGGAGTAGGCCCAGTGCAGATTTGAGTGGGCCCATTGCAGACTGGGGTAGGCCAAATGCAGATTTGAGTGAGCCCACTGTAGACTCAAGTAGGTCCAGTGTGAATTCAAGTGGGCCCAGTGTGGATTTGAATGGGCCGACTGCAGGATTCAAGCGGACCCAGTGTGGACTTGAGGAGGCCCAGTGTGGACACGAGTAGGCCCAGTGTGGACTTGAGTAGGCCCAGTGTGGACGCGAGTAGGCCCAGTGTGGACGCGAGTAGGCCCAGTGTGGACTTGAGTAGGCCCAGTGTGGACGCAAGTGGGCCCAGCAGCCTGGACTTAAGGTGGCAGTGTCGGAGGTGAGTTTGGGTTCCCAGTGGCTTCTGCATTGACACGGCAGTCCTCGAGCCGACTCATGGCTGCTGCAGTGGAGTAGGTTTATGCCCGGTATGAGACCCCGCAACATTGGCAGTGGCTGCATTGGGAGGTGACTGAAGTGGACTCATGGCAGCGGTGATGTTGAGTTCGGGGCAGTTGTGGTACCCGGAAACATTCATGGCATTTGCATTGGTGAGGTTCAGTGAGGATTCATAATGCCTGAGGGCATTGGTGGAGACAAGATGGCCCAAAGAATGGCAATGAGATCGTTCTGGCAGAGATGTGGCAAAGAGGAACCCGTGCCTGCCTACTAGGCCCAGGCCCGTGACCAGGCACGCAACAAGAAACACTGTCAAGTTGAATTCTTTTTATTTCTTTCTTTCTTTATTTTTTTACCTATATATTCTATGTTTTGCTTTATTTTTCTGTGTTTTATTGCACCGGAGAGTGGTGACACTGTACAACACTTCTCACTGTATTTTGTAACAAAATACACATGACAATAAATACATCAAATCAAATCAAATTTGCAAGAATATCCATTTAAGGGGAAAACCAAAATTTATCCGATATGAGAGGAGAGTGCTGGTTAGTTGGTAAGTAGATTCTGATTGGTAGGCGTTGCCATGGAGATTGCACCTGTTAATGCTGAGTGATAGTTAACTTTCAGGCTTAATTTACTTTTTAAACCAGGCAGGTTGACTCTTATTGGTCAAGACATTGCCCTGAAAAATGAACCAGAGAATGGCTGTCAACTCAACTATTCTGTTGAGTTTAAACACATGCGATAAATTTGATCTCTTGTTGGTAACTATTCTTAGAAAATAGTTTAATGCTGTTTCTTTATAAATTATGTGAAAACAGTCAATAATGTTGCTCGATGATTATATGTTAGTTAAAGGAGCTGACACAAACATAGAACATAGAACAATACAGCGCAGAACAGGCCCTTCGGCCCTCGATGTTGTGCAGACCTGTGAACTAATCTAAGCCCATCCCCCTACACTATCCCACCATCATCCATGTGTAATCCAAGGACTGTTTAAATCTGCCTACTGTGGCTGAGTTTAACATTCCAAGGATTTTTCTGTTCACATCTGATTAAAGGCTTAACGGAAGGCTCATGTGTGCATTGTCTTTCCATCGACAGTGTTTACTTCCAGGTGCCTCTCTGTTTGATCAATATTTAAACCAGAGGTTATGGAACTTGGTTGAGCTGTTGGCATGACGAATGTGCACTGAGACAATTCTGTGTTAATCCAATAAAGCATCAGCTTTTATTTAATTACTGTCCTCACTTGAAACTTATCCATCCCACCAGGCAGAGCAATTTATTTCTTGCAGGATAATGATTTGGAGGTGCCGGCGTTGGACTGGGGTGCACACCTGCAATGTAACTTATATGCCTCTGTCTAAATATTTTACAATCTCTGATCAGTATGTCCTTGCTTACTATGATCTGCCTGTAAACAAAACTATTCACTGTATTTCAGCACATGTGACAATAAATCAATCAACCAACTCACATGACACCAGGTTAAAGTCTGAGCGTCGCTCCGAGAGCTTGTGATTTGAAATATAACCTGTTGGACTATAACCTGGTGTCACATGACTTCTGATCTTCTTGTCGGATGAATTTCAAATATTCACCCCATACAGCATGTACTGCAATCCTTCTCAGTGCCTGTAGTCTCAAGTGTGGTGCTGGAAAAGCACAGCCGGTCAGGCAGCATCCAAGAAGCAGGAGAGTCGAAGTTTTGCACATAAGCTCTTCAACAGGAAGCCTGAAAGTATTTGAGGTCATGACTCAGTTCAGCCCAGATGGGACTTGAACCCACAATCCCTGGTTTAGGAGGCCAATTGCTTATCCATTAGGCCATCAGGGAAGTGATTGTGGGTACAAGCCCCATCTGGGGTGAACTGAGTCTTGCCCTCAAATAATTTCAGGATTTCTGATGAAGAGTTTATGCTTGAAACGTCGACTCTCCCACTCCTCAGATGCTGCCTGACAGGCTGTGCTTTTCGAGCACCACCACTTTGACTCTGATCTCCAGCAACTGCAGTCCTCACTTTCTATTAGAGTTTATAATCTGTCAGTTTAAAACTTGCAACATGATTTTCAGAGAAATTCAAATAGGTCAGGACATTGACCAAACTCCTAAATGCTAAGTAATGTTCATCAGTGCAGGGCTCTTTGTGATTTGACCTGAAGTAGGAACACGTGGGCTGAATGTTGATATTTTATCATGTCTGTCTCACACAAAACAACAAGAATGGGGTCTCAGTACTCGGGCGACTGATCTGTAATCGCTGATAGAATTACACCATCCGGCAGCTGTGTTAAGGTATGCACATTTTAGCAGAGACCCGTATACATTACTTTGTTGAAGTTTTATTTGTAACCTGCTTGACCTGGTAGGGGAAATGTTTTGACTCTGCAAGTTCTTTTAACACTCCTCCTGATGGATACAATCTTTATCCTGCATCACTTTACAAAATCTGGCCATATCAACATATATGACCATATTAATATAAACATGTTTGCATGAATTCTAGCTAAACCATTGCCGGTTAAAAACATGTAGCCATGACAACTGGTTCTACTAATGACTTGATCTCTTGTCTGATGTATTTCATGTCAATAGCACAGACATCCTCTCCAGACTATGTCACATTTAATGGGTTATTGATGTAAAATGTTTCCCTGAGAGCTGAGAGGTGGCATCCCAGAGAGAGGAGTTCAGCAGTTTGGGCTATATCCTGACAAAACAGGCAGTTCCACAGAGATTGTGCGAGTGTGTGTGTGTGTATGTGGGTGGGGGGGGGGGGGGGGTCCTGTATGGCTGTGTGTCTGTATGTCTTGTCTGTGTGAAGAGGATTGTTCCTTTTTTCTAAATTAAACAGAATAATAGAAATAATTAAGAACACCTACCAGGCTGTTGAGAAGGACACTGTTTATTTTAAAAGGTCTGATTTTGTTTATAGAGCAGTACAATATACAGTACTGAGCCAGGAGCTATCATTCCTATAGCTGGTTACTGTGTGATCCTTCATTCAGCTCAGTGACTGCTGTAACAGCAGCAAAGCCCACCTTTGCAGAGATAAGATTCTCATGGTATATTAATGCAAGATCCAGTCAATGAAGTCTGCAATTGTTTGCTACTTGGAGTTCAGGAAAAAGACATGAATCTTTTTGGGGACGGTACAGCTGTTTGACTGTACACCTGACATTTATTGTACTTTATGAATTTGCATTTGTGCTTAAGTAAGAACCGGAGGAAGATTCAAATCATCAGGGGCTTGCTTCCTAGTTTAATGAGATTGTGGATAATCTGTGAATTAACTCGATGCCTCTTGAAATTTCTGGCGAACAAAAATTGATCAAACTCAGTTCCAAAATTAACATCAGATCGAAGATGTAATAAAAATTTAGACTACCTTCTGTCTGAAGAAATGTCTCCTAATCTCATCCCAGAATGCTTTAAGACTCTGCCCCAATCCCAGACTATTCCCCAGAAGAAACTGTCTCTCCATCTCACACCACGTGTTTCCCTTTATATCTTGAGAACCATGATCAAATCACCCCTTCGCCTTCTACATTCCAGGGAATACAACTTTATTTTGTGTAATCTGTTTTGGGGATCCAAGTGTTATTCTGGTAAATCTGCACTGTGTGTTGCCTCTAAGATGACCATAAGATGGGCGAACTAGGGCTTTGAATGGCTAAAAACAAGTAAAATGCTGCAGGTGTTGGAAATCTGAAAACAAAAGTGCTGGAGAAACTCAGCAGGTCTGGTAGCATCTGTGGCGAGAGAAACAGAGTTAACTTTTCAAGTCTGGTCTTGGTTTTCTCCAGAACTGGGATAATGATCAGACTGGACTCAAAACGTTAACTCTGTTTCTCTCTCTACAGATGCTGCCAGATCTGCTGAGTTTCTCCAGCAATGTCTGTTTTGTTTTGAATGAGTAAAGTTTGACTTGTCTTCTCCACCTTCTGATCCTTGAGATATAAAGGCATTAGATGCCAAGCAAATTGCGGTTTAATTAAAGGTTGCAAGATGGAGGCAGGATGTACTATGTTGATTTAGAAATCAAGAGAGTACAATGGGACATCCTGTAAACTTACAGTGTTTAACTTGATGAGTCTACGTCCTGTTCCTTTATTCATCAACATCTATAGTGCATTTGAAGAAAATATTTTTATTCATAGTCTTCATTTAATCAAACAAACTTTAATGACCCTTATCTTACTCGACATCTCTGATTGAGGTCAAACGTCATGGGAATAAAGTTGAGCATTAAAAAGAATCTCAAAATGTATAGTTTGGTATTAGGGCAGGTTGGGTTATGACTGAATTGAGGTCTGCATCCTGTGTTCTCCTCATACCATGGATAATGTAACACATTCAGTTTAATGTCCAGGGAAGTGTTTAAAAGCTGATAAAAGTAATTTTCCCAAGTGTTAGGGAGTGTTGTTATTGGCCACAGGAAGCTCACGGAAGCTCCTCTCTGACACCTGACAACACAAAACTGGCAGCGCATCTACAGCACGGCCACCTTTCCCACGGGCAAAGGGCAGCATTTTAATTTTTCATGTTCCTTTTATGGGATGTGGGTGTTTCTGGCAAGGTTAGAGTGTGTTGCCCATTCCTAATTGCCCTGACAGTGAGTGGCTGGCTTGGTCATTTCAGGAGGCAGTTGACATCATGTTACTGTAAGTCTGGGGTCACATCTAGGTCAGGCTGGGTAAGGACAGAAGATTTCCTTCCTGCATTTTTGACAACATCCATCCCCATTTTATTAATTAAGTTCAAATTCTATTAGTTGCCCTGATAGGATTTGATCTTGTGTTCCCAGGTGTTTAAGCTCGGTCTAGTGTGTTATGAGGAACAAATTACTGCAGACGCTGGAATCTGAACTAAAAACAAAGAATGCTGGAGATCAGAGCGGGTCAGGCAGCATCCATGGAGAGAGAACAAGCCAACGTTTTCAATCTGATGTGATCTCCAGCATTCTTTGCTTCCTATTGCATTATCAGCTCAGCGACATTACCACTCTATCACCATCTCCCTCAATGTGATGGTACATGATCAGTGTCATTGGGTTCCTGGGATGGCAGCACTGAAGAGAGATTGGATTGGTTAGGACCATATTCACTGGAGTTCAAAAGAATCTTTTGGAACCTATAAAGTTCTAACAAGGGTAGACAGGGTAAAGACAGGAGGAATATTCCCCATGACCAGAAAGTCCAGAACCAGGGGTCATAGTCTAAGGGGTCAGCCATTTAGGACTGAGATGGGGAGAAATGTCTTTACCTAGAGAGTGATCAGCCTGTGGAATTCTCTACCACAGAAAGCCAGAATATTTGAATGTCTTCAAGGAGTTAGATATAATTCTTGGGGCTAAAAGGATCAAAGGATATGGGGGAGAAAGCAGGAACAGGGGACTGAGTTGGATGATCAGCGGTGATCATATTGAATGGTGGAGCAGGCTTGAAGGGCCGAATGGCCTACTCCTGCTCCTATGTTTCTCTAACTGACTAAAAGGGGGAATTGCTTATTTACCCTCTCCTACACCAACAGTCCCCATGGCATGATATATCCACTTCCTCAGGATTGGCAACTGCAAATGTATGGTCAATATCCAAACAGTACCTTAACCCGCTGAGGTACAGGGGTATCCAGTGAACTGCTTTGGTTTTCAACATCTCTTTAAACTTGCACGATAGCAATTAGATCCTCCACAGGTTGTAACAAAATAGTTGCTGTTATGACAGAAATCTATGCAGTCTGAAACAAACAAACAAGCACCAGTGTGTTCTATGCAAAAGAAGCATCCTTTTTATTTCAAAAAACATTCACTGCTCTCACTTCTTAATTTGCATGTAATACCTAAAACCATCAGTGTAGATGCAACAAACACACAAGAATTATAAAAGTAAATTTACGAAACACTACGTTTATACAGTTTTCGGATGAATAATCACAGTGATAGTTTTATGAAAACAATCACAAAAGAACATGGAAAGAAGGTTTTTGCAATATTTCACCAGTCACTCCAGGTCTCTGCTCCCACAGTGAAGGGGATTCTGACTCATCATGTGCACTGACTCGTACATTCCTTACAGCTCAATGACTACCCTCCAGTTCTCAGCAAACAAGGTGTTGGATGAATTGAAAATGTTGTCGAGTTTTGAATTTAAATCAAATTAACTTGGAATTTTCTTGACTTAATAAATTCGAAAGACCTTTTAGCTACAGGTTATCTGCATCTCAATTCAAAGCTGGCATGGATTCATTATGGATTCATACATTTTATTAATGTTGACATTAAAGCACATTCTGTATGCAATGTCACTTAGTTCTTTCACATATTCCAAACGTCACAATCCTGGTTTCCAAAATTCTAAAGACCTAAGGGGCAACATTTTCACACAGAGGGTGGTACGTGTATGGAATGAGCTTCCAGAGGAAGTGGTGGAGGCTGGTACAATTGCAACATTTAAAAGGCATCTGGATGGGTATATGAATAGGAAGGGTTTGGAGGGATATGGGCTGGGTGCTGGCGGGTAGGACTAGATTGGGTTGGGATATCAGGTTGGTATGGACAAGTTGGACGAAGGGTGTGTTTCCACACTGTACATCTCTACGACTCTCTGACTTTCTGGAATGGACTGATCTGTGGTGATGGATGACATGAAGAACATTGACGTTACACAAAAGTAAAATACTGCAAACATGTTCTGTTGGGAACTCACCAGCCTGAAATGTTAATGCTGTTTCCCTTTCTCCAGATGCTGCTTGATCTGCTGGGTATTTCCTGCATTGCATTACTGGTATATCACAGTTATGGTAATACAAAACATTGGATATGCATTGCTCTGAAATAATTTTGTTGAATTGGTTTCAGGAGTCACACTGGAGAAGGAACGGAAGAATTCTGAAATCTTTTTCATATGTGAATATGTAAGGCATCCAGTACCACTGCAACTCTGAGAGAAGTTGCGAACTATTCTATAATTGTTTCTGTAATTTTGTAAGAGAGACTGAGCTTGGAGGAATGCAGACCACACGATAGAGACTGAGAGTGATACATCTAGCCATGTTTCCCAGCATATTTCACTCTTTACAGTTTGGAAGAAACAGTAATGGAACCTACAGAAACCAATACCCAGAGGTGTGTAATAACACTTGTAGCACATTGATATATTCTCCATCCATCCAGGGCAACTGAGATTGCGACATGATATCATTGAGAACGATTGTGGACTATAAAAACATCTTTATTTCCCCAGTGAATCTACTTCCATAATTTGTTTGAGTTTATTAGCAAAATGACGCATGGCCCTCTTAACTCATGGAAAATAATATAGATCACATTTCTCCATTCTTTGTAACTTCATGTTTGGCAGCTTTATAAAAAATGCAAATGTTTATGGGGACGTCTGGTAAGATCGCTGTCTCGGTTCCAGAAGAAAATGGTGTAAATAATACATCATCATCAACATTGCTTTTAAAAACAGATCAGTCGAAAACCAATTGAGGCAATAGTTTGACCAGTTTTTACATGTGAAGAAATGAGAAACTGCTTCAGAAGATGATGGGAACTTCTCGATTTCAAAACGAGGGAAATTTATGAAAGAAGGATTCACAGCATGATGGTTATGGGCAAAATGGAAATTTCAGAGTAACCATCTTGACATCAAAGAAGTAAGACCATAATATAAAGGGCAGAATTGGGCCATTCGGCCCACTGAGTTTACTCTCCCATTCGGTCATGGCTGATATGTTTCTCAAGGTAAAAACAATGACTGCAGATGCTGGAAACCAGATTCTGGATTAGTGGTGCTGGAAAAGCATAGCAGTTCAGGCAGCATTCGAGGAGCAGGAAAATGGTGTGAATAATTTTTCCTGCTCCTCGGATGCTGCCTGAACAGCTGTGCTTTTCCAGCACCACTCTAATCCTGAACCTGATATGTTTCTCAACCCTTTCCTCTTTAATCCCCCTACCAATCAAAACCCTATCTCTGTCTTAAACGTGGCCTCCACAGCCCTCGGTGGCAATGAGTCCCACAGATTCCCCACCCTCTGGCTGAAGAAATTCCTCCTCATCTCAGTTCTAAAGAGTCATCTCTTCACTGAGGCTGTGCCCTCAGGTCCTCGTCTCTCCTATTGGTGGAGATACTATCTCCATGTCAACACAATCCAGGCCTCTCAGTATGCTGTAAGTTTCAATCAGATCCTCCTCATCCATCTAAACTCCATTGAGTACAGAGCTATGGTCCTCAAACACTCCTCATATGATGAGGAGCCCTTCACCTTGGGATCAATCTTGTAAACCTTCTCTGGACCCCTCTTACACCAGCACATCCTTCCTGAGATATGGGGCCCTAAACCGCTCATAATATTCCAAATGCGTTCTGACAAGAGCTTTATACAGTCTCAGTAGTATATTCCCTGCTGTTGTGTTCTAGCCCTCTTGAATATGCTTAAATGGAGCGAATCATGATGGAAAAAGGAGGTGGAGAAAGAAAGAGAGGAACAGCTAATGTTAGAGAGGGTTCCAGAACTTTTTGGCTCTCCTGACTAGGTCACTTAAGGGCTTCATCCCAATGGGGAGAGGGGAGGGCTATGCCAAGTGGAAAGCCCACCTAGTTTGCCTGATTGGAGACACCCCATCCTGCTCACGTTCCCTGTGCTCAACGGAGGGACAGCCAGTGGCAAGATGAGTCCGAACCCACATCCCCCGCCAAAAAAAAAACTCCCTGCAGGACAAAGGGACCCTGACAGCAGCCAACAGACTGAAGTAGAGACATACCAGATTTGGAACATTAACTCTGTTTCTCTCTCCGTAGACACTGCCATACCCATTGAGTTTCTCCAGCATTTCTCTTTGTTTGTTGCAGACTTCCAACAGACTCCCTGATTGGGAAGTAGGTGGTCAGCATTGTCAGAAGTGGTTGCTAGATGTGAATGGAGCAGGCACGGTGACCATTGGCTTCCAGTCCAACCTTAGAGAAGGTTTTTGTGCTCAGTACCATCATTCCTCCCTTACACAATTAGCTGTGCAAAGGGTTTTTCATGAATATATCAAAAGTACCACCTCTCCCCTTATTGTGTGGCTGTAATGCAAGCAGAAAAACCATCCAAAGCCACATGAAAGGGACTCCTGCTGGAACATTGGTTTGAACATTGCATTTTATCAGTTTGTCTTGTCAAGATGAAATCAAACAACAGCAAATGTGCACTTTTCATGCAGTCGTGACAACGTTGTTTCAATGGACTGGGGTTGGGGGGGAGCAGTGTGGGGCAGACTTGGGAAAAGCAAAATACTATTTCGGTCAATTGAACAAAATCACAGCTGCTTGTTTCACATCACTGAAGATAAAAGGTCACTTTACAAACAGCTTCATCAACCTACCTGCACAATGTTCCAGGTGAGTACCACAAAGTGGAAGGTCTTGAGTTGTCAGGGAGGTGGGGCGTGAAGAGGGGGGCCGAATTTTGGGATTCGTGGGGGCGGGGATTAGGGGTGGGGGAAGGGGATTCAGTGTGGGAAGGGGGATTCATGGTTGGGGAGGCAGAGTCATGGGCTGGGGTGGGAAGTTAGGATCGTGGTGGGATGAATGGCAGGTTCGGGGCAGAAGGAGTGGGATCATCAAGCCCCCAGAATGTGGCACAGACTCCAGCTAGCTCCTTGGTGCCTCTGGGTTTTCAGGGAGGCTGGCATTGGCAACTGAGACAGTTCCATAAACTGCTCGATGATATCGGTGCAGAAACATTAGAAAAAAAGGGGATTAGGCCATTTGGCCCATTGACCCTGCTCTGCCATTCAATGGGATCAAAGTTGATCCTCTGTCTCTGCACAAAAGTCCCACTACCTTCCCCATTCCCTGACACAAACTCGTTATGAGTACGATGAGCAACGTTTGGTCATTTTCATCTGGGAGACACGGAGCTGTTTCAGCAAAGCTGTCGAGGACACGGTGAGGAGTTACTTGTGCTCAGTCTGCTGTGTGAAACAGCACAAAGAGGACAGTGGAGCTGATGTCAATGAAGCTGAGAGGCTTGATATTGGGAGAAAACTGGGTTTGGACTCTAATGGGGAAGATGAGGCCCTCGGTCTCTGTCAGAGCTTCAGCAATACCAGCTCACTTTCTCTTGCTGTATCTCTCTGGTATAGCTACCATCAAACTCTCTGGTCTGCTGTAACCTTGATCAGGTTCCCAGGGGAGGCAAAGAGGAATGCATGCCCTCTTGAATGTTTGCCCACCCCATTGCTGCCCCTCAGCCCTCACTGCTCAGCTATTGGTAAAGGAATGTGAAGCTCAGTAACTACTGCCATTTGCCTTTTAAGTCATTCCTCAGTGATTAACCTCCTCACTTAGGTCCACATGCACAGCCTTGGACATCTCCCCCACTCCAGGCCAGTTAGAGAGTGCCACTTGGAGAATTCTATTACATTACTGCCACTGTCCTGGTGTGGGATTGGGATCAGGATCATGGAAATTCCAGGAATAGGTTCCTGACCAACCAGAAAAGTGTGACATTTCATCCTCTTCTGGACATTTCTAAGTGTGATTCACGCCTGATACAAGACAGTAAGATTTGAAGAGTGTGAGATTTGGTACTATCTGATTGTGAGGTGGCACAATGGCTCAGTGGTTAGCACTACTGCCTCACAGTGCCAGGGACCCGAGTTTGATTCCAGCCTTGGGTGACTACCTGCATGGGGTTGCCCATGGTGTCCAGGGATATGCAGACTAGGTGGATTAGTTGTGAGATATGTGGAGTTACAGGGATGGGGTGAGTCTGGGTGGGGTGCTCTTCAGAGGGTCAGTGTGGACTCGACAGGCCGAGTGGCCTGCTTCCACCCTGTAGCGATTCTATGTCTATGATTCTAAAACCAATTGCCTCAATGATAAAGGCATTTGGACCACAATAAACACAATCTTTGATGTTAACTATATCCAATTCGGAAATGGACAAATTAACTTCATTTTTGCTGGTTTTGGAAAGAGAGAACTTTGCAAAATTTGAGTGACAGAAATCAATGCAAAGTAAAGTAATCTCCAAGCAGTATCCACAAAATGACACATCACTCTTTCAGTCTTAACTGTTCAGGCCATCTGAGCAGTTTCACACTGCACAACAGTCCACTGTTATAATGTAGGGGCATGCAAATAAACAAGGCGGGATCAGCAATATAAAACTTGACTTAACCTTGCACACTAGTCTGACAACATATCAAGCACTGCATTAATATTATCAATCATTACAGATTACATAGAATTTGTTACACCACATAGCAAACTTAATATAAAAAAAATTCAAAATCTTATCAAACTTTGGAAGGCTTTCACACCAGATTTGTAAAGAACTATGCAGGGCTGACCGATGAAGAAATAAATCACACTGAACATATTCTTGTTGCATATTGTTCTGTTTGTAAACAGTGTCAACATCCTCTTCACTGGGGTCCCACATTGAAAGGATGCTCAGGTTCTGGTTGGAGGAAGGGCAGATCTCAGTACAGCCAATAGAGGTCCAGGGAGGAGAGTGGTGTTATCCTTCACCATTGTATCTGGAAAAATTGATTCCGCCCCCCACCTCCCCTGCCCACCCAATCATTGTTTAGCCATAGCTTAGAAATTGCTAGCACGGATTTTAACTAGAGCTCCATGCATTCACGTGACATTCTCCTCCCCCCCCCCCCCCCATTCGAATTACCTCTTCATTCCAGTGGACACAGAAACACCAATGTCCTGCAGAGCAACAGCAAAAAGCAAAAGGATGGAAAATTTGACATTGATGTTATTGCGGGTCTGGTGAAGTTAAAAGGGAATCAGGTTTTACATCCTGCCCGAAGCTCTCTTCATTCAGTCAGTCATCGACATCAGCTGGGGGTCTCCGGGATGATCCCAATTCATTATTGTCTGTTTTATGTCATTGATGGAATTGACCAATCTCACTACCATCCCTGGGTGCATGGAGCAGATTGGCTGGTTCTAGATGCAAGCAAGCGGGTCAAGTAATTCATCCACAGTGAAGTTGGTATCAATGGTTCATTGTTGACTGTTTGTGATAGTTTGTCTTTTTACAATGTCTGATCATTATCCCGAGGATGAAAGAAACACAGTCTCTCAATGCTTTAGAATCCCATTCAAATCAAGCCAGCCCAGTGAGTGAGCCCACTGAGCATCACTCTAGTCATTGCCCTGAAAGCTATCCTGCACAAAATTAACCCTTTCAGTCTGCAGATGGGTAGTACGCCATGACCAAGGGAGCGCTCAATAATGATGTGCTGCTGGAGTTTGTTGCAAAGCCATTATAATCAGGGTGCCGAATTCCCATGGCCACAAAAACAGAAACCCAATCCACAAACTCCAGAGTTCCACGTGTACTGTCCTTCTCTAAGAGACCTGCACGTCTCCACCCTCGTGTTTGGTTCTCCTCAGGTTATCTTTCATCTTGACAAACTCAGGCGCATTCTCCCGTTTCTCCTCCGCATTCAGCCTTTCCTGCTCAATCTGAAATCATATTTATAAGTCAGTAACACCCACTACAGTCTGCGACACACACACACACACACACACCTTTCAATCCTAACTTCCAGCAGATGTCAAGGTAAAGTCACGATAGACCCAGAGGGCTGCTCTCTCATTAGAGAAAGCAGCAATGGTGTGGGGGTTTAATCTGAGGGTCAGCATGCCTCAGGCAAGGAGAGAGGTTGAGAAGGTGAGACCTTCATGAGAATCTCAGCTGGTGTAGGAATTGAACCCAATGTAATTGATATCACTCCGTATTGCAAGCCAGCCATCCACCCATCAGAGCTAGCTCCCACAAATGCAATTCTGCTTCCAAATGCCTCAATGTAATTTTGTATTTGACAGTAAATCATCCCAACACAGGAGTGTGTTCAATCAAGGTTTGGACATGGAGGTACCCAAGGAGATATTAAGGACAGATGACCTAAATATTGGACAGAGAGGCAGGTTTAAGAAGCGTTCCTCAGGAGGAGCGGAACGGGACAGTGGAGGGTAAGGGAGGGAATTACAGGGAAGCTGATGTCATGGCAGTCAATGGCAGAACTATCAAAATGGAGGATGTGGAAAGAGCCAGAATGAGAAGAGTGTAGAAACCTTGGAGACAGGAAGGACTGCAGAATGCTGGGAGCCAGAGTCAACAGATGTGAACCTGGAAGAGCACAGCAGGTCAGACAGCATCTGAGGAGCAGGAACTTCAGGGTTTCAGCTCCTTGGATGCTGTCTGACCTGTTGTACCTTTCCAGCTTCACATCTAGTGCAGAGACCTCTAGGGGAATGGGAGATTCTCAACAATATTTCCAACAAGGAGGGGTGTACCCTACACAGCAGACAGACTGCTATAGAACTGAAAAGTATAGGGAGCTAAATATTACAATGAGCCAATATCTAATACTATTGATTAATAGTGGAGATCAATCTTTTCATTCTCAATTCTCCTCAAAGGATCCCAAACCAACCACATCTTTCTCCTCTCGCTGCTGATTTCCCTCAGTGCAGCTCCTTGCCAGTTTTTTATTTCTAGATTTTCACTGAGGCTGACTGCGCAAAAAAACAGCATTATCTCACAAAGCAGCATTGTTCCGCCTCACCCTCCACCCCCTCACCACCCCGAGCAAAAATATTATTCTGTGCAAATGTTACACACGGGAAGGATTTCATCTGGAACTAACAGCAAAATCCCGCTCCACCCACAATTTGGACTTTATCAGCTCTGCTTCTTCCTAATGAAGGTTTTATTGCAGAATGTCCAATCCTCTGGCAATACTTCCATTTTGAAAGTAATCTGTATTTGTTTTTAATTGAAGAAAGATACAGCTGGCTAGGAGATATTCTTGGCAGGAAATCGATTACTCCTACAACGGACGTCATTTGCCATCATAAAAACACAAATGATGCCTCTGGTAACAAACAGGAGAAGCAAACAATTAAGCAATACTTTCCACTTTGCCTGGCATCTGGACTTGGATATAACTTATCTAAAAAAAGTTCAAAGGAAATTCATTAATTCTATCTTTGCATTCTCAATATAAATCTAGCATGGAAATTCTATCTTGTTGAATTGTGTTGGAAATTTTAAATATATACAGACATATAAAAAGAGCTATCATGGATTCAGTTTGTACACTTTGGCACTGATACAACATTAATTAAGCAATTAAGTGCAAATTGAGATAATTAAAATAGGGATGCTTTCCATAACATAAAAAGTCAATTTAATCAACATGGACCTCATATCATTAAGGGAGCTATTAAACTGTTTTCTTTGTTATTTTTAGACTTAAGCACCTGGTCTAGCCTCTGCTGGCGTTTCATTAACTCTTGCTCCAAGTCAGATTTCTTTAGAGCTTCTTCCTCTTTCTTCTGCTTGACAACTTGATCTCTCTTTCTCTGTTCCATCACTCGCTGCAGCTCTGGCTTGTTCTGACCAGCAATGCCCCTGAATGCACAAAACATGTGACAAGTTACAGAGGTGGCGCAAGAAAATAGATTTGATTTTGATCTAATTTATTATGGTCACATGTATAGAGATACAGTGAAAAGTATTATTTTGCATGCTAACCAGACTAATCATACCGTACATAAATACATCAGGGTAATAGGACAGAATGCAGAATACAGAGGAACCTCAGTTATCCGAAGGACATGGGTGGGGAGTATTTGATTCGGTTAATTGAATTTTAGATTATCGAATGCCGGATATCATAGTTTAGCCAAGCATCGGGACCTTGCAATCTTGCCAGATAATCGATATTCGGATAATCAAAAGCTGGATAATTGAGGTTCCTCTTTACAGCGCTACAGCTACAGAGTAGATACAGTGAACGATCAACTCTAATATATGAGAGATCCATTCATAAGTCTAATAATAGCGGGGAAGAAGCTGTTCTTGAATCTGTTGGTATGTATTTTCAAACTTTTGTATCTTCTGCCCGATGGAAGAGAGAGGGAGGGATCTTTGATTACATTGGCTGCAATATTAAGTATGTTCTGGAAGGCTGATACTTTGCAGGTTAATCCTGGGAGTGAATGAGTTTTCAAGATTCTGTAGGATGACAAAACTGTTGGGAGGACGTAATTGTAGAGCTGAGTTTGAGGTGTTTCCATGGAGAGAAAATTAATGGTCCCTAACAGGATGGTCAAACTATTTATTCCTTTTATTGGGTTGTAGGCATCACTGGCTAGGCCAACATTTTGTGCCCGTCCTGAAGTGTCTGGGATAAGGTGGTGGTGAATCACCATCCGATCCACTGCGGTCTATAGCCCAGATACCGCTGTCAATAAGGAAAACTTTGTGGAGGTACAAAGGCACAGATTGCAGTAAAGGTAACAGACCAGCACAAAACGATGACAAGAAAGAGATAAAATTCAAATTCCATGAACCCAACTTTGAACCTGCTTTAAGGGAATGTGTTCCAGAGAATTAAGGTTTAATGTTGCAATTCTAACTCTCACCCACTCTTTGGTTGTGGCTTAATGTCATTGATCATTCTCAAGGTTTTGTAATGATTGAGTACTTGAACCAATGATTTGAACATGGAATAACAGCCTTAACTACATACAGATAACTCCCCATCTTACAGCCTTCAGACAATAATTACAGAACTAACCTTGACTATTTGTGCCTTAAGAGTTTGGAATGAGAAGTTTGATCGTTTAAACTAATAACGCACTAATCTATTATCTGACCAGAATCTAAATCCAAACTCTCCCACCAGAATGTTCACTCCTGTACTTTACAGGAACAGTTAACAAAACCCAAAACTCACTCTTTGACCACCGTGAAACCAGTTATAAAACAGGAAGACAGAAGTGTTTAATTTTTAATTAGACATTCCTGCTCTTTTTAAATGTATTGTGGGATCACCCAACTGGGGAGAAACAACTATGGTTCATTTAACATTGAAAATTTGAAATATTTTTTAAAGTGCTTGCTAATCAGATAACGTCACAAAATGTGTTTTAACTCTCAGCAGGACCTTAATCACAAAGTACAACCTCTTTTATTGAATTGTAAACGCCATGCTGCCTTATACCTATATGATTGCTTAAGAACATCAGAGCTAGGAGCTGGAGGAGGCCATTCAGCCCCTCGAGCCTGCTCTGCCATTTAACACAATCATGGCTGATCTTATCTCGACCTCAACTCCACTTTCTTACCACCCTCTCCATGACCTGCAACCCTTAAAGAAATTGTCTCTCTCCTTTTTAAATTACTCAGCGTCCAAGCACCCCCGCAC
The DNA here is from genome assembly GCF_004010195.1 of Chiloscyllium plagiosum. Lineage (NCBI taxonomy): Eukaryota > Metazoa > Chordata > Chondrichthyes > Orectolobiformes > Hemiscylliidae > Chiloscyllium > Chiloscyllium plagiosum. Next base: position 53,069,198 of record NC_057732.1, read on the forward strand.
TCTGGGAGACTGAATTCCACAGATTCATGACCCTTTGAGAGAAATAATTCCTCCTCATCTTTCTTTTAAATCTGTCCTTTATCCTTAAACTATGACCTCTCGTTCTAGATTGTCCCACAAGAGGAAACACCTTCTTTATGATTACTTCATCAATTTCCTTCAGCATCTTATATTTCTCTCATCCTTCAGTACTCTGGCGAGTATAGGCCTAAACTGCTCAATCACCCTTCACTTTAGTCTCCATAGCTCAGTGGCTCATGTAAATCAGGGTGCGTGAGATCGAGTCTAACAGGGGCCTTTGAGGAGTTTCATACCCTTGCTCCGTTCAGCAACAAAAGGAGCGACTTATATGAAGGGGAGGTGATGGCCTAGTGGTATCATTAAGACCATAAGGAATAGGCGTGGAGGTAAGGCCATTCGGCACATTGAGTCCACTCCACCATTCAATCACGGCTGATGGGCATTTCAATGCCACTTACCCGCACTCTCACCATATCCCTTAATTCCTTGCAAAAATAGCAGCATGTTGCAGTAGGAACTTTTCATGCAAGAGTTTAATCCAACTCGTGATTATCGTTTGTTTTTTGGTGAGGAAGATTAAGGAGTGTAGGGTCTTTAAATAATGCATGATAACATGTCATTAATTTAAATTGTTGCCAGACTATTAATCCAGAGATTTAGGTGATGTTTGGGTTTGAATCCTGCCCTGGCAGATGGTGGAAAATTAATTCAGCACAAATTTGGGATTAAGAGTTAATGACAACCATGAAACTATTGTCAATGTCAGGAAAAATCCATCTTGTTCAGTAATGCCTCTTAGGGCAGGAAGCTGCCATCCGTACCTCGTCAGGTTTATGTGTGACTCCAGACCCACAACAATGTGGTTGGCTCTTAACTGCTGTCTGGGTAATGAGGGATGTACAATAAATACTGATCTAGCCAGCGATACCCACATCCCGTGAATGAATTTTTTAAAAAAGCCTTTAAACTCTGGAATTAATCCATCAAACCGTTTCGGAACCTCCTCCAACGCCCTTGACTAGAAAAGAGGACTATGACCGATAGAGTCCGCAATGAATTGAACTTATTGTTCCTTTTGAAGAATGCCCCAACTATCACTAAACGACCAATAATTAATCAAGGCAGTACTTTAATTGCTGTTGCTGATAGACTGGTGAGTAATAAACTGGCTCCTGCTATTGACGCTGTTCTTCTCAGCTCACTTTTCCAGTTGTCTGGAATCCTGAGCCTGGATGTATTTCTTTAGGGTTACTGTTTCAAACCAAATTTCAGAACTTTCAGTCCACGGTGAAGGGGGTGAATGATCTCAATAGCGACATGATTCCCATCTTTGTACTCAGTTCAGAAACCTAACTCCCACTAAATTAGGCTGTTCATGCTGACAACTGCTCCATGATTTCTGGCTGTAAGACATCTAAATGGAGCATTGGATATGCCAAATGCCAGCTTCTGGGCACTGACCTTCAAGGACCTCCACTGAACCTCAAGGTTGAAGTAGCTTAAATCTATCTATAAAACACAAAAATACGATTCCCTAAGAGTTCAGGACCCTGCCACTATAGTATCAGCAGAAAGGCCTCATTTGTGCAGTCAAAGTGACAGTGTGAAGGTCCACGAAATTCACCCCCCTCAATTTGTAACCTTCGGGTTTACCCAGGATACCCTTGGGTACAATGAGGCAGGAAAGGTTGCATTGTGCTCAGTGGTTTGAATAAGATGTTGGAATTTCCAATACAACTTTGTATCTTTGCCTCTCCAGTCTTTACCAGGACAGAAGCAGAAACAATTCACAGCACAACGCATAGGCATCATGGAATTTCAGTTCACTAGACTCCGATTCCAGGGATTTGTCTTCTGGGGAGAGACTGAGCAGGTTAGACCAATACTCTCTGGAGTTTAGAAAAATGAGAGATCTGAGAGATCTAAGGTGCTAAAGGGGATTGACAAAGTAGATGTAGAGAGGATGGTTCCTCCTGTGGAGCAATCTCAAACGAGAGGTCATAGTTAAGAGATAAGGGGCTGATTTTTCCAAGACTATGCCTTCCGATCCTAGACATCCACCACTTGCCACATTCTTCCTGCACCTGCCCTGTTGAACCCTGTAGGAATTCTGCATGTTTGAAACATTCTGATGGCTGATTTATCAGCCTGGCTTTCTGATTTAGCCAGCTTCCAACCCTGAAGGATGACCTGGTCGGTTTGAGCTTTCGGTTGTGGATGGCCAGATCTGAAGACTGCAGTCACTTGTGGGCTCTGCATTAAAATGTGTCCCTGTGTCCTGTTTCCATGTTCCTGGAGGGGTACTCAGTCTTAGGCTTGCTATCCCACTGAGTAACTCAATCAGCAGCCTGTCACTCCAATCACTTCTCTCTCATCCCCTCAGGAGAAGAACTTTAAAGAAAACATCTGCTTCAGTTTTCTAAAATGATGGACAGGGTGCAGGAGGGGCTGATTAATGGAGCTGGTGAGACAAACAGCCCTCAGTTCAACCCGGAGCTGTGCTACTTATTAAATGAATTCATCTGGATTTAATACACACCTTCTCTAACTCTGCAGCTTTTAAAATCAAAACTTGAAACAAATTCATTCATTCTTTCAAAACTCAAAGTAGCTCAATGCTGTCCTTAAAAATCCAAAATGCACACATTGAAAATGTAAAGATGATAGGATAGCTTTTTCTCATCGCTGCCTGGCCTGGGCACAGATCGGGAGAGAGAGATTCATTAGGCAGGAGAGCATGTCGCTAATCCATGTCTTTGACTAAAAGGAATGGGGTAAATCAGATGGGATCAGGAATAGATGTGACCGTTTTCAGTGTTTTGCTCTATTTATTCTTGAGATGTGGGCAGTATTGGCTGGGCCAGGATTTCCTATCTGTCCCTATTTGTCCTTGAATCGAGGGTCTCTTGGCTATTTTTGATCTGATTTGATTTATTATTGTCACATGTACCGAGATACAGTGAAAAATATTGTTTTGTGTGTTCCCCAGATAAATCATACCTTACATAAGTGTATTAGGGTAATAATGCAGGATGTAGAATACAGTGTTCCAGCTACAGATGAGGTGCACAGAAAGATCAACCCTAATATATGGGAGGAGAAAGTGAGGTCTGCAGATGCTGGAGATCAGAGCTGAAAATGTGTTGCTGGAAAAGCGCAGCAGGTCAGGCAGCATCCAGGAAACAGGAGAATCGACGTTTCGGGCATAAGCCCTTCTTCAGGAATGAGGAAAGTTTGTCCAGCAGGCTAAGATAAAAGGTAGGGAGGAGGGACTTGGGGGAGGGGTGTCGGAAATGTGATAGGTGGAAAGAGGTCAAGGTGAGGGTGATAGGTCAGACTGGGGTGGGGGCGGAGAGGTCAGGAAGAAGATAGCAGGTTAGGAAGGCGGTGCTGAGTTCGATTATATGGGAGGTCTGTTCATAAATCTGATCACAGCAGGGACGAAGCAGTTCTTGAATCTGTTGGTACGTGTTTTTAAATTTTTGTATCTGCTGCTCAGTGGTGGAACAGAGTACAACTGGGGTAGGAGGGGTCTTTGATTATTGCAGAGGATAGTCAAGGGTCCACAGTATTGCAATGGGTCTGGAGTCACATGTAGGTCAGACCAGGTAAGGATGGCAGATGTCGTTCCCTAAAGGATAATAGTGACCCAGGTGGGGTTTTAAATGATAATTGGTGATTGTTTCACCGTTACAAGCTTCATTTTCACCTGCTCTGGTGTGGTTTGAACCCATATCTCCAGAGGTTTAAAATGAATTACTAATCCAGTTACATTCCCACTACATCAACATCTCAGCCAAATGTTGCTTAATACCCAACTCTTTGAAAACTAGATCCAACTTGACATTGAATCTTTTTCCACACAAGTGAACTTGTTTCTTTGGACTGAATTTTCTGGTTTATTGGTGATAGGCTGGGAGTAGGAGCCCCACCTCTTCCTGAGCCATCTTGTATTGTTTATTTGGCCAACATAGGGCTCATGCCAAGCCCCAGGAGTGGTTTCTCTGTGTTGTGGGGGAGTGGGAGGACCACTCAATAAACACTGGCACCTTCCTAGCGGGTTCTGGAGGGGAGCAGGAAGCAATGCCCACTTGGTGGGTTCTCCATGAGCCATTGAGGTGGTATGTCTGCCCCTTTGGTAATGAAAATGAAGCACCAGTGTACCACAAGGCCCCATCACCAAACCCACTGACCAAGGCCTGCCAACTTGACACTGGACCTCCGCGATCACACCCAATGCTCATTGGGCATAACTCACATTGTGGCACCTTTCCCTGCATCCTCTGCAATGGCTACCGCTGTAACAGTGACACTGGTGAGGGGCCTGCTCTCACACTGGGCTGCCACCCCTTGGGGGGAGGGGACTGGTGAGGGGAGTTGGCTGTCATGTTCAATGAGATAGTGTCCTACTAACTGACAGTCACTGGGCAGAGGCCACGTTGGGGGTGGGGGGCTGGAGGTTAAAGTAAGGTGTATTAAACAGAATTAACTTGACCAACCCAACATGTCTGGCAACATGTGGAGAGAGAGACAGACAGAGAGCGTGAGAGAGAGGCAGAGTGAGAAAAAGAGAGTGAGAGAGAGTGAATGAAAAAGTGAGAGAAAGAGAGTGAATGACAGACTGAGACAGAGAGACAGAGATTGAGAGACAGTTAACATTTTGAATCCAACATGATCTTTCCTCAGGAAGAAATATTGAACTCAACCATCCCAAATGATAGCTGAAAATGTGTTGCTGGAAAAGCGCAGCAGGTCAGGCAGCATCCAGGGAACAGGAGAATCGACGTTTCGGGCATAAGTCATTCCTGAAGAAGGGCTTATGCCCGAAACGTCGATTCTCCTGTTCCCTGGATGCTGCCTGACCTGCTGCGCTTTTCCAGCAACACATTTTCAGCTCTGATCTCCAGCATCTGCAGACCTCACTTTCTCCATCCCAAATGATACTTGCTTTTCTCAGTCCAAGCCTGAGAGTGGTACAGATCTTGCTCACTTGGACACAGAACTCATGAACTGAAGGTTGCACGTTGTCACCTCCAATCATTGGGAAAGTCATTATAAAGCAGCTAAAGGGAGCTGGGTATCGGAGACTGCTGTGAGGAACTCTATCAACGATGCTTCGGGGTGAAGCAGGGATTGGGTGACATTGAGGAGATAGAGGTTAGGCAATGTCAGGAGAGAGTCCAGTCACACCCACGCAATCAGTTAAAGGTGACCTGAACCCTGAGCCTAACTTTAACCCTAACCTTAACCTTTACTGTGACCCTGATCGTGAGCCTAATCCTAATCCTAACCCTAACCTTAACCCTGACTCTGACCCAAACCCTGACCCTTATCCTAACCTTACACCTAATTCTAACCCTGACCCTATCGCAGGTATATGAGCCTCCATGATGTGACCTCTGTCAGTTAGCTGCTGGAAGGTTGAGTTGGGAGTGGCTCTGTGACATGGGGCTGAGTCATTGTGAACAAGATGTTAATAAAGAGCCAGGCAAGAAGGGTTCAGTCTGACATTGTCAGGAGAGTAAACACTCTGGTTGAAACACACTGTTACACAGTTGGCACAGTCACGTGCTCAGCAAAACTTGCATGGTGCCACAGCGCTGGCACCTGTACTTTGGTACAATATCATGATGAATATCATAAAAAACCAACAGGGGTTGGCATATCAAACCTGAACCACCCTCAGTGGTGCCCTATCCACAGATGACAATACCTAACCCTACTGCCCTTCTCCTGCTCACCCAACCCTCCCTTTTTCCACACAGCCCTCTCTATCAGCGTGGAATCACTGGGAGAAATGAAAAAAAGACCTAAATTGGGAAAATTAGACAATAAATTCCAGCCTGATCCTCTCAGGGAATTAAAGCCAGTCCAGACTATGAGGTAACAGTTGGCTTCGATGGAGACAGACTTAGAGGAAAAAGAGAGCGGGAACAAAATCAGAAATTTCTGGAAAAACCTAGCAGTTCTGGCAGCACCTGTGAAGGGAAAGGCAGAGTTAACGTATCGGGTCCAGTGACCCTTCTCCAGAACGGAACAACTTCTCCTGAGGAAGAGTCACCAGACCTGAAACGTTAACTCTGATTTCTCTCCACAGGTGCTGCCAGAGCTGCTGAGCTTTTCCAGCAATTTCTCATTCCCAACTTCCGCAGTCCTTTGTTTGGTTGTTTACTGAAAGAGAGAGAGAGGGAGTTGGCACTTCTTGGGAAGGGTGCAAAGATTTTAAATAAAGCAGTGACCCAGGGGAAAGGGTGCAGACTCCAGCTCCAGCTGGAAGCAGAGACACAGACGGAAGCTCAGACATTGCTAATTATCCCTTGCCCACAAGCTCCCTCTGGAAAAGAGGGAGACAGCAGAAGGCACTGAAACAAGTTGGTGCCTGCAGCTGGAAGCAGATAGGTGACTCCTGGCACTGAACAGCACCACCTGATGTTACCACATGATGAGATCAGTAGCAATTGAATCACAAACAAACCAACAGTCTCCACACTCACCTTCCCAAATACATCAACACGGTGTAGCAAAACTGAAGCAAGATAGAACCCCTAAAGTGCAGAAAGAGGTCATTCGGCCCATTGAGTCCACACCAACCCTCCAAACAGCATCCCACCCAGACCCATCCTCCCTTCCCTGTAACTCTGCATTTCCCATGGCTGATCCACCTAACCTGTATATCACTGGATACTATGGGCAATTTAGTGTCCATAGGAGAGGGGGGAGGCAATGGCCGAGTAGTATTATGATTGGACTGTTAATCGAGAGACCCAGGTAATGTTCCGATGAACCCAGATATGAATCACACCACAGGAAATCATTGAATTTGAATTCAATAAAAATCTGAAATTAAGGGTTCGAATGACTATTGCCAATTGTCAGGGAAAACCCATCTGCTTCAGAAATGTCTTTTAGGAAAGTAAACTGCAATCCCTACCTGGGTGAAAGTGGGTACTGCAGATGTTGGAGATTAGAGTGGTGCTGGAAAAGCACAGCAGGTCAGGCAGCATCCAAGGAGCAGGAAAATCGACGTTTCGGGCAAAAGCCCTTCATCAGGAATGAGGCTGGGTGCCTCGGGGGTGGAGAGATAAATGGGAGGGGGGGTGTCTGGCTGGGGAAAGGTAGCTGAGTGCGCAATAGGTGGATGGAGGTGGGGGTAAAGGTGATAGCTCAGACAGGAGGGTGGAGCAGATAGGTGGGAAGGAAGATGGACAGGTCATGAGGACAGTGCTGAGCTGGAAGGTTGGAACTGAGGTTGCCGTCCTTACCTGGTCTGGCCTACATGTGACTCCAGACCCACAGCAATGTGGTTGACTCTCAGCTGCCCTTGGGGCAATTAGGGATGGGCAATAAATGCTGGACCTAATGAGTGACACCTTCATCCCACAAATTAACCTGCACATCTTTGGACTGTGGGATGAAACCAGAGCAAACGAAGGAAACCCACGCAGACACAGGGAGGATGTGCAAACTCCACACAGACATAGTCACCCGAGTGTGGAATTGAACCCAGGTCCCTTGTGCTGTGAGGCAGCGGTGCTAACTGCTTTTGAGATAACATCACAGAATGTGTAGAACAGAATCTCTTTCCTACATACACCTTTTCACAGAAGAGAGTAATAGATGGATACTAAGAGTGATTAAATAATTCATTTGAAGTTGGCTGTTTTTGAAAAAGCCTTGTAATATTAAAAAGGAAACGTCCACGTGCTTTCACAGGAAGGAAACTGGGATTTACCAGCATTGGAAACTTGGATAGCTTTCTCCCAATTTCAGGGTCGTGACTGGCCAGACCAGCGCAGTCCAGGAATCAAACGTGGAGCCACACTGGCCTTTCTGGGTCACTCCCCCACACTGAGCAACCAAACATAGAAATGTACAAGATGTGAACGCACAAGGTAGAAAAGGCCTATTGCTGGCCAAGGGTGTATTTAAAAGCAGTTTGCTATCCAGTTTCCTTTTCTTTAAATCCACACATCACAAAAATTCTAATCTCACTCTGCGACTAAAGCAAATTAAATTTATAAAATAATAAAACACAGCCAGTTGATTCACAGAAGTTTTATGAAAACATAGAAACATAGACATAGGAGGAGTAGAATTACTTACAGTGATCACTCGGCCACTCCAGCCTGCTCTACCATTTAATTTGATAATGGCTGATCATCCAACCTAGTCCAGTGTTTGCATTTTCTCCCCATACTCTTGGATCCCTTTAGCCCTCAGAACTATATTTAACTCATTCTTGGCCCCCAACTGCTTTCTGTGGCAAAGAATTCCACAGACTCACCACTCTCTGGGTGAAGACATTCCTCCTCATCTTCTCACCTCAATATACCCATTGAACCATCAGACAGAATCACCTCCAGTGAATAATCACCTTCCAATCGGAACAGAGGTTCCTGAAACCTCCTTCACAGCAGGAAGAAGTCCTATCACATGGCAGGATTACTTGTGAATCAAAGTATGGTCATTTTCTGGCCATGACACTTAACAGTGGAAGGAAACAAAGACAGGCACCACAAGAGTTTGTCATTATGTAGCACCTTTAACACTGGGGCAGTGTGGTGGCTTAGTGGTTAGTACTGCTACCTCACAGCACCAGGGACTTGGGTTCGATTCCAGCCTCAGGTGACTGCCTGCATGGGTTTCCTCCCACAGTGCAAAGATGTGCAGGTTAGGTGGATCGGCCATGCTAAATTGCCCATGGTGTGCAGGCTAGGTGGGCTAGCCATGGGAAATGCAAGGTTACAGGGATGGGGGGGTAAGTCTGGGTGGATGCTTCCGGAGGGTCAGTATGTGGACGTTTTGGGCCGAATGGCCTGCTTCCGCACTGTCGGTGATCTATGAATGGTCCCTCAGTCACAGCAGTATAACTGAATAAAACTTGATACTAAGTTACATAATGAGATATTAGCATGGGGAACTAAAACCCTGGTCACGGGGTAAATTTCTGTGAGCATTGTAAATGAGGATGGAAATTGTGAAGCTTTAATGAGGGATTTTGATTCATCTACCTTTTCTGGTTTATTATCAGCTCTCGGTGGAGTTCCTGGTGATTTTTGGATGTTTTCACAGGGTTGACCAGTTTCCTGGGCTTAATGAGTTCTGCACTGTCTTCATCATCCATATAGTCAGGTTCAGCCATTGCACTCATTTTAAAGTCTGGCAGTTCAGGTTCCAACTTCGGTTTGTCACTTTCTGAAAAGAAAAGATCCAAATAAAAATTGACTCAAAATGTGAATAAATTTCCAGCCAGTTTTATTGCTTTTGGACAGCCTACAGCAAATAGGAATCTTTGTTTCCTGTAGCTGATGGGTTTATGTTAAATTCCTCTGCATTCTACTTCAGAACAATAGTTAACCAGCTTTATTTGAAACAATGTGCTGCTATAGGAAGCAAATTCTCAAATTGTTTAAAATGATTCTCTTTGATTAGCACGAGAATGGGAAGGCTGGAAGATAAACTAGCCCCAAGTGCTACTCAGCTCCGATTCATAATCTCTCTAAATGAGCAAGTAAATGGGAGGGGTGATGGTCTAGTGGTATCATTGCTGCACCCAAGTAATGTTCAGGGGACCTGGGTTTGAACCCTGCAATGGTAGATGGTGGAGTTTGAATTCAATAAAAATCTGGAATTATGAGCCTAATGATGACCGGGAATCCATTGGGGAAGACCCAACTGGTTCACTGACGTCCTTCAGGGAAAAAAACTGCTATCCTTCCCTCAAGAAGGAATATACCCGAAATGTCGACTTCTCCACCTCTGATGCTGCCTGGCTTGCTGTGTTCTTCCAGTTTTCTGTTTGTCTACTTTGGATTCCAGCATCTGCAGTTTTTTTTGTCTCTAATCCTTACGTGGTCTGGCCTACATGTGACTCCAGACTCACAGCAATTCCCTGGGCAATTAGGGATGAGCAATAAATGCTGGTCTATTCAGCAGTGCCCTCATTCCATGAATGAATACAATAAAACTGGGTGAAGCAATTGGAAGATGTCCTCTCTGTTTCACTTTGTAATGAGGAGGCTCAGGAGCAATTGCAGACCTCACCCATGTTGAAAAACACATGGTCACCATTCAGCTAGCTTATAATTCCAGGTTTTATTGAATTCAAACTCACTTCTTGAGAACATTAGACTGGGTGCTCTGGATTAATAATCCAATGGGTAAAAACAATAACTGCAGATGCTGGAAACCAGATTCTGGATTAATGGTGCTGGAAAAGCACAGCAGTTCAGGCAGCATCCGAGGAGCAGTAAAATCTAATAATCTAGTGACATTGTTACTACCACTGCCACCTCCCCACTGTAACTGGATTGAGCAAACCTCAAATTAATCCATCTTTGTATCTAGAAGGGAACTAATGATTATGTGGGGGCAGACAGAAATGTGCAGTTAAAGGCACTATCAGGTGAGCTGCAATTCTACTCAGATGTGGCTCAGTCCATATTATAATGTACTTCAGGATTCAAAGGTGGTCATTGATGAGATTGTCTCTCACCTATCGTCTGAAGTGGCTGAGCAAGTTACTCAGTTTAAACACAATTAAGGCAGCCTCACCAGCATGCCACAACCCAAAGAATAAAATATGGAACCTGGAAGTCAGATACCCCTAAAACCATACTTGAATGTATAAATTAATCTTTTATTCTCTCTAGCAGGGAAGCTAGTAGGCAGATGATTTGAGAAAACAGATCATCAGGGATTCCAGAAAAAAGCTTAGCATGTGTGACAAAAACTGCCTGGTAACAGTCAGAAAACATTAGGGAATAATCTTTGATATTTTCCGCAAAGTGAATGAAGTTTCAGCAGGAGATGACCAAAGATTATTATTTAATAATTCTATTAAAAAGGAGCAGTGATGACATCTTTCCACGTTTAAAACATTATGTATGTAAAGGACGTGTGAAAATATGTGGAAACTCGTGTTTCAATGAGAAACTCATTGAGTGAAATTTATTGGATCAACTTGGTGCAAGAATGTGTCTTCGAGACGCCAACAGGAAAGTTGGATGGTCTGTTTGATTCTTGACAATTTTTGGAAAATATTTTTGCAATCTTGCCTCATGTCAAATGCAGATGAGATTAGAATTTGCCAGACAATTTGGAAAATTTGAAGAATTTATTGGTTATTGCTTAATCAAACAGTGAACTGCGTCAACTGCAGATTCCTCTTTTTTTTAAACAAACTTCTGAGGAACCTAAGAGTCGTAACAACACAGGAGGCCATTCAGCCCATTGGGTTCATGCCAGTCCTTGGTCAGCTAAGGGTGAAGACTCTTGCTTTCCCTAATATATATGTAAGTGATCTAGATCTTGGTTTGCAGGGAACATAGAGTTATAGAGGTGTACAGCACGGAAACAGACCCTTCGGGCCAACACATCCATGCCGACCAAATATTTGCAGATGGCATAAAACTTGGGAGAACTGTAAACTCTGGGTATGACAATGGAGAGCTTTGAAAGGACTGTGATGTGGACAGGTAGGTGGCAGATAATGTTCAATGCAGATAAGTGTGTACGTAGGTACAAAGAACACAGAGACAATATAAAATAATCGGTGCTATACTAATGGATGCGCAGGAGCAGAGAGATCTGGGTGTATATGTACACAGGTGATTACAGTTGACAGAACAGGTCGAAGCAGCTGTTAATAAAGTATACAGTATTCTTGACTTCATAAATAGCAGCATAGAGTACATGAGAAGGGATATTATGGCAAACATGTTATATAAGATGCTGGTTAGACCTCAGCTGCAGTATTGTGCAGAGTTCTGGACACCATGCTGTAGAAAGGTTGTGACTGTATTTGAGGCAGGCTGGGCCAGATTTATGAGAATGGATCAGATACCAGTACGAGGAAAGACTGGGACTGTTCTCCTCGGAGAGGAGATGGCTGAGGGGAGATTTGTTAGAGGTTTTCAAAATTGTGAGCATTCTGGGAAAAGAGAACAGGGAGCACTGGTTCCACTCGTAAATGGATTGAAAACTAGAGGACACCATTTTGCAAAAGAAGCAAATGTGAGCTAAGGGAAAAAGAACCTTTTCACACATGGAGTAGTTAGCGTATTGAATTTACTGCCTGGAAGTCTGGGTGAGGCAGGCTTGTGGTGTTCAAGAGGGCATTGAACAGTTATTTATTAGAAATGTGTTTGCTTATGATGAAAATATAGAAAATTGGCATTAGATTAAAATGGTCAGAGGGTCAATGCAGATATAATGGGCCAAATGGGTAACAATTCTGCAAAGCAATCTAGACTGTCCTATTTCACCACTCTAACCCTGTCATCCTGTAAACTTATTTCTCCAATCTTCATTTGAAACCATTGATCGTCTCCACCACTACAACCTTCATCTCCCTTTTCATGTTCTCTTTTCATGACTGGAAACATGCTGGAAATGCTCCTCATTACCTCAGTTCTCAAGTGTTTAGAATTAGGTAGGCCTCAGCTGCTGAGTCCTCTCCAATAATGTGTCCAAGTGGGTTTCCTGTTTAGCACAGTGATTTTTACTTGATATCCCTGAATGTCTAACAGGGTGGCGCAATGTTGAAATTGAAATTGAAGAAGTCTAAAAATCTGGCTGCTACAGCTACTCGATGTGAACAGTTTATAAGCAAAGAAGCACTTACCAGGAGAGGTTTATAAATCCAGACTAGTTGGAGTTGGCAACAGATAAACTGAAAAGAAATTCTGAACCCTGGTTGCCACATAGCCTGTCTCATATCCCTTATTCTGCTGAACTAAAACCACACACACACACACACATTTAACAAATTTAGTTACTATTAAAAACAGCCAGAAGAGTAATTGGTTCTTTTCCGTTCCCACTTTGAAAGGAATACTTTGAAACAATTAATGTTTTTAAATCTTTTACCTTTTTTTTCCTCTCCATGACCTTATCATTTCTCCCTCTGCAAGCTCCTCATCTTATAGAACTGGCTGCACATTTGGAGCTACCTTTTAATTTTGGGTGAAACATTCGGAAATGGCCCTGCCCTATCTCCAAGACGGACATTAGAGATCCCTAGGCACTATTTTGAGGTCGAACAGGGAGTCTGCCACAGTCCCCTGGCCAATGCTCATCTCTCAGTCAATATCACAAACAAAGACATTATTTAGTCATTGGACAACTGCATATGGGAGCTTGCTGTGCAACTCTGGCTGTCACATTCCCTACCTTGCAACAGTAAGATCACTTCAGAAAAGGTGCATCATTGGCATGTCAAGGTTGTAAAAAAAGTGCTACATAAATGCAGGTCCTCCCTCCTTCCCAGTTGGACACCATTCAAAGTCATCAGGAAATTAGGATTGAGAATGGAAAAATGCGGGACTTATTCATCCAAAGAGTAACGTAACTTGTGGAACACATTATCAGGAAAGTTAGTCAAGCACACAGCTTGAGTGATAAATAACTGTGTTTCTGCAGAGACAGCAATGTGGGTAAACAGGCCAGTTGGGGGTTATCTAAATGCAGGATAAGCTCATTGGGCCTGATGTATAACTGCACACCTTTCTGTCACTGTAAAACAATTACTGCTGAGATAAGCTGGTACCTACTTCCTCTTAAACTTTCGAGAAGATCCCTCTTTACTTTTTAGATTATATCAGAGAGCTTTTTTAAAAACAATTAACATATAACCAGGAAAAAAAAAGCATCTGACCATAACAGTGCATGCCAATCTTATTCAGTTGATTGGTTGAAAGTCAAGAAGTGTAGTGCTGGAAAAGCACAACTGGTCAGGCAGCATCTGAGGAGCAGCAGAATTGACGTTTCAGGCATTAGCCCTTCATCAGGAGCTTAGCCCAAAATGTCGACTCTCCAGCTCCTCGGATGCTGCCTGACCTGCTGTGCTTTTCCAGCACCACACTTAGAAGAATACAGCGCAGTACAGGCCCTTTGGCCCTCGATGTTGCGCCGATCCAAGCCCACCTAACCTATACTAACCCACTATCCTCCATATACCTATCCAATGCCCGCTTAAATGCCCATAAAGAGGGAGAGTCCACCACTGCTGCTGGCAGGGCATTCCATGAACTTACGACTCGCTGAGTGAAGAACCTAACCCTAACTTCAGTCCTATATCTACCCCCCCTTAATTTAAAGCTATGCCCCCTCGTAATAGCTGACTCCATAC